>NW_008348207.1:56080-58896 GCF_000622305.1 Nannospalax galili | reverse complement strand
TTAACATATATGCACCAAATTCTGGTGCACCCAAATTCATAAAAACAGCACAACAGGACTTTAAGACGCAGATTAACCCTAACTCAGTAATAGTAGGGGACTTCAATATCCCACTGTCTCCATTAGACAGGTCAACTGGACAAAGAATAAATAGAGAGACGTCTGAATTAAATGATACCATACATCAAATGGACCTAACAGACATCTTTTGATTATTCCACCCAAACACCAAAGAATACACTTTCTACTCAGCACCTCATGGAACTTTTTCAAAGATTGACTATATACTGAGCCACTAAACAAACCTTAACAAATACTAAAATATTGAAATAATTCCATGCATTCTATCGGACCACAAAGCAATAAACCTCAAAATCTACACTGGACTACGCCCTAGTTACTACATGAATTCATGGCAATTGAACAACACACTCCTAAACAATGAGTGGGTCAAAGGAGAAATTAAGAAAAAAATAAAAGAATTCCTGGAATTCAACAAAAAAGTCAATACAACACAACACAACCTCTGGGACACATTGAAAGCAGTCCTAAGAGGGAAGTTTATAGCTCTAAGTGCCTTCATTAAAAAATTGAAAAGAGCCCAAATAAATGATCTAACACTGCAAGTCAAGGCACTGGAAAGGCAAGAACAAATGAAACGCAAACCCAGCAGAAAAGAAGAAGTACCAAAAATCAGAGCAGAAATTAATGAAATAGAAACAAAGAAGACAATACAAAGAATCAATGGATCTAAGAGCTGGTTCTTTGAAAAGCTAAACAAGATAGACAGACCCTTATTCCAGTTAACCAAAAGAAAGAAAGAGCAAATCCAAATCAACAAAATCAGAGATGAAAGGGAAAACATCACAAGAGACACACAAAAGATTCCCATTATAAGGGAATATTTTAAAAACCTATACGCTACTCAATCTGAAAGTCTAAAAGAAATGGATGGATATCTGAAATCATGGGAACCTCCAAAGTTAAACCAAGAAAAGATCAACAGCTTAAATAGATCCATAACATATGAGGAAATTGAATGAGTAATACAAAGCCTCCCAACTAAAAAAAAACCCAGGCCCAGAAGGATTTACAGCAGAATTCTACCAGACATTTAAAGAAGACCTCCAACCAATACTACTTAAATTATTCAAGATGATAGAAACAAAGGGAGAACTCCTAAATTCCTTCTATGAAGCCAACATCACTCTAATACCCAAACCGGGTAAAGACATAAACAAAAAAGAAAACTATAGACCCATAGCCTTAATGAACAAAGATGCAAAAATTCTCAACAAAATACTTGAAAACCCCATACAGACACAGACACAGACACACCAAAAGATCATCCACCATGATCAAGTAGGCTTTATCCCAGAAATGCAGGGATGGTTCAATATGCGTAAGTCAATAAATGTCATTAATCATATAAATGGACTCAAAGACAAAAACCGCATTTTCATCTCAATAGATCCAGAAAAGGCTTTTGACAAAATTCAGCATGCATTTATGTTCTAAGTCCTAGAGGGAATTGGACTGGAGGGAACATACCTCAATCAACATAATTAAAGTGTATACAACAGAGCCACAGGGAACATCATTACAAATGGAGAAAAACTGGAAGAATTCCCATCAAAATCAGGAACTAGACAGGCTGTCCACTATCTCCACTCCTTTTCAACAGAGTGCTTGAAACTCTTGCTAGAGCAATGACAGGGGAAAGAAATTAAAGGAGTACTAATTGGAAAAGAAGAGGTCAAACTATCACTTTCTGCAGATGATATGATACTATACCTAAGAGATCCCAAAAGTTCCACCACAAAACTCCTAGAACTGATCAACACTTTCAGTATAGTCGTAGGTTTTAAAATCAAGCTACAAAAGTCAGTAGCCTTTCTATATACCAATAATAAATAATTGGAAAAAGAATACAGGGAAATGTTCCCATTCACAATTGCAGCAAAAAAAAAAAATATCTTGGAATAAATCTGACGAAAGACACCAAGATCCTACACTGAAAATTTTAAATCATTAAAGAGATTGAGGAAGACACCAGGAGATGGGAGGGACCTGCCATGTTCATGGATTGGAAGAATTAATATTGTTAAAATGACCATCCTACCAAAAGCAATATATAGATTCAACACAATCCCAATCAAAATCCCCATGACATACTTCACAGAATTACAAAAATGCATCCTTAAATTCAAATATGGAGGCACAAAAGACCCCAGATAGCCAAAGCAACCCCAAGCACAAAGAGCAATGCTGGGGGGATTACTACACCAGATCTCAAAGTATACTACAGAGCCATAGTCATAAAAACAGCATGGTACTGGCTCAAAAATAGACACATAGATCAATGGAGCATCATTGAAGATCCAAACCTGAGTACACAAAATTTCAGCCACCTGAGATTTGACAAAGGTGCCAAGAACACACAATGGAGGAAAGACAGAATCTTCAACAAATGGAGCTGGCAAAACTGGATCTCCACCTGTAGAAGAATGAAACTAGATCCTTAACTTCACATTGCACAAAAGTCAACTTCAAACAAATGGATCAAAGACCTCAATGTGAAATCTGAAACTCTGAAACTGTTAGAAGAAAACATTTGCAGCAGCCTACAAGACATAAGTGTAGGAAAGGACTTTCTAAATCAGACATCAGTTGCTCAAGAATTAAAGTCAAGAATCAACAAGTGGGACCTCATTAAACTAAAGTTTATGTACAGCAAAAGAAACAACCAAAGACACAAAGAGGAAACCCGGTGAGGGAGTAAAAATCTTCACCAGTGACACATCTGACAGAGGTTT
>NW_008348207.1:52464-55964 GCF_000622305.1 Nannospalax galili | reverse complement strand
TTGAAAAACAAAGAAGCAAGAAACCAAATGACCCAAAGAAAGGATGGGCAAAAGATCTAAACAAAGAGTTCTCTAAGGAAGAAATAAAGATGGATAAGAAACATCTCAAAAAGTGTTCAACATTGTTAGTAATTAGGTAAATGCAAATTAAAACCACCCTAAGATATCACCTTACTCCAGTCAGACTGGCTATGATCAAGAGAACAAATGATACCAAATGCTGGCGAGGATGTGGAGAAAGGGGAATGTTCATTCACTGCTGGTGGGATTGCAAACTTGTGCAGCCTCTATGGAAAACAGTGTGGAGAACTCTTAAGAAACTAAAAATGAACCAACCATATGACCTTGTTATACCACTCCTTGGCATATACCCAGTGGACCCATCCTATTGCGGAGACACTTGTACAACCATGTTTGTTGCTGCTCTTTTCACAATAGCTAAGCAATGAAAGCAACCTAAGTGTCTCTCAACTGACGAGTGGTTAGCAAAAATATGGTATATTTACATAATGGAATTCTTTTCACAGTAAAGAAAGATGAAATAATGAAATTTGTAGGTAAATGGATGGATCTAGAAACTGTTATACTAAGTGAAGTAACAGACTCAGAAAAACAAATGACGTATGTTCTCCCTCACATATGGCTCCTCACACCAAATTCTTTTAAATTCCAGGTCCTTTTAATAAGAAGATGCTATACATCAGTTGCTTCTGCATGAAATAAACCATCATCATGACTTCAGCTGAACCTGATCACTAAACATAGTGACAATTGGGCTTGCTGATGGTTGAGCTCATTCATTAAAGGATTGCCAAGCAGGGTCACTGGACCCTCACCTAAGTATCCAGCCACTCTTCCCAGCCAACTAGTCCAGTCTTGGAAGACAAAAGAAAAATGAGGAAGACCCCAATAGAGGGATGCTTTTGGAAGCCCTTGTCAAGAAACTCCAATAGACTCTCATATGAACATTTGAAAATTGCCCTGTTCTGACTTTTTTCTAGTTCCCTGTCTAGAACTTGTAATGCTAATTACTCTTGCCTTTATTTCTCTTTCACATCTCCTATTCATGAGTTAAGGTCTTTCTTTTCCCCTTAGAGACAAGAGTTATGCAATTTGGCTGTCTTTTAGATAGACCCACTGAAGGGGTACTCCAACTGCCTTATCCTGTGTCCCTGTTCAGCATGGAAGAAGCCAGAGTGGTCTAAGTCCCGATTCCCTATTGGCAATTTGGGTAACCCCTTCAGAGGATGGCGTGATAAGAACTGGAGGTAGGAATTGGCTAGGCAATTAAGGTAAAAAGACCGCAAAGAAATGTAGCAAGTTTTTTGGCTAAAAATCAAAATGTCCTTGGTCCTGTTAACAACATACTGTTCCAAAGGCCAAATGGAATGTTGGAGGGGAGGGAATGGGCATAGATTTGATCAAAGTACCTTATACACATGTATGAAATTCTCAATAAAGTTTTTGTAAATATTTTAAAAAAAGAATACAGAAACTAAGAAATCAAAGAACTGAAGGAAGATAGGGATAAACTCCTGAATGAATTCAGGAAAGAATTAGAAATACTGAAGAATACTCAGGCTGAAATGAAGAAGGAAGTCAAACACTCAGTAAGCCAGTTAGAAATGACAGGAGAAAGCCTCCCCAATGGGATGAAGGAAATGGAAAACAGAATATCAAGACTGGAAGATAAAATTGATGAATTAGACCACTCAAGCAAAGATTATGAAAAACTTAAGAAAACACAAGAATGGAATACGCAGGAACTGCATAACAACATAAAAACACCAAACTTGTGAATCGTAGGCATACAGGAAAGAGAAGAATCTCAGGATAATGGTATGGGCCAGATGTTCAACAGAATTATAGAAGAAAATTTCCCCAAATTAAAGCAAGACATGCCCTGCCCATAAAAATACAAGAAGCATATAGAACACTAAATAGACAGGACCAGGAAAAAAAAAAACTCTCCACAGTACATCACAGTAAAAATACTAAACGTACAGAACAAAGAGAGAACACTGAAAGCTACAAAAGAAAAACAATAAGTCACATATAAAGGAAAACCCATCAGAATTACAGTTGACTTTCTCAGTGCAAACTATGAAAGTCAGAAGAGCCAGGACCAAAGTACTCCCAGTTATAAATCACCACAAATGTCAACCCAGATTACTTTATCCAGCCAAAATGTCTATTATAGTCAAAAGGGAAAGAAAAATCTTCCATGACATAAATAGGCTGAAAGAATTCATGTCCACAAAACCAGCCCCTCAGAGAGTTCTGGGAGCAATACAAAGAGCTGAAGAAAGGAATGACTATACCCAAGGGGTTACAGAAAGAAATTTAATGAAGGTATAACTGTGAAAAGGCACAGCTATGCCAAGAACGTGAACAGAAATAAAATGATAGGAATCAATACAGATCTTTCATTAATAACTTTAAATCAATAGACTGAACTCCCCAGTCAAAAGACACAGACTAGTGAATGGATTAAGAAACAAAACCCATCTTTCTGTTGCCTGCAAGAAACTCATCTCACTTTCAAGGACAGGCACTACCTTAAGGAGAAAGGATGGAAAAAAACATTCCAATCAAATGGTACTAAGAAAAACATAGGGGTTGCTAAGACAAAAAAGGTATTGCAATTCCAATATCTGATAAAATAGACTTTAAACTAAAACTAATCAGAAGAGATAGAGAGGGTCACATCATTCTGATAAAAGGAAGAATAAACCAAGAAGATATGTCATGAAAATAAGTATATTCACCAAACTCTGGTGTACCCAACTTCATAAAAACAGTACTACAGGACTTTAAAACCCAGATTAATCCCAACTCATTAATAGTAGGGGACTTCAATACCCCATTGCCTCCATTAGATAGGTCAACAGAGCAGAGAATTAACAGAAAGACATCTTAATTAAACAATACCACACATCAAATAGGCCTAACAAACATCTACCAAATAGTCCACCCAAGCACCAAAGAATATACTGTCTATTTAGCACTCCATGGAGCTTTCTCCAAAACTGACCACATACTGGGGCATAAAACAAGCCTCAACAAATACAAAACGATTGAAATAATCCCATGCATTCTATCAGACCACAGTGCAATAAAACTCAAAATCAGCACGGGAAGAAACCCTAGTCACCACATGAACACATGGAGATTAAAGAACACACTTATGAATGATGAATGGGTCACAGGAGAAATTAAGAAAGAAATAAAAGTATTCCTGGAACTAAATGAAAAGGACAGTACAACAAAACAAAACCTCTGGGATATGTCGAAAGCGGTCCTTAGAGGGAAGTTTATAGCTCTAAGTGCCTACTTCAAAAGATCAGAAAGAGCACAAATAAATGACAACATTGCAACTCAACACACTTGAAAAGCAACAGCAAATGAGACCCAAACCCAGCAGACTAGAAGAAATAGCAAAAATCAGGGCAGAAATTAATGAAATTGGAACAAAGGAAACAATACAAAGAATCAACAAT
>NW_008348207.1:49772-52439 GCF_000622305.1 Nannospalax galili | reverse complement strand
AAGATAAGCAAGATTGAGAGACCGCTAGCCCAGCTAACCAAAAGAAAGAAAGAGCACCTCCAAATCAACAAAATCAGAGATGAAAGGGAAAACATCACAACAGCCACCAAAAAGATCCAGAACATTTTAAGGGAATACTTTAAAACCTATATGCAGGCTGGAGAAATGGCTCAGTGGTTAAGAAGACTGGTTGTTCTTGCAGAAGACCCGGGTTTGAATCTCAGCACCCACATGGCAGCTAACAACTGTCCATAACTCCAGTCCCAGGATACTGGAAAGCCTCTCTGACCTCCGCAGGCATTGCATGACATGGGTGTACTTACCTACATGCAGGCAATACACGCATACAAAAAATAAAAATAATAATTAAAACCAAGAAGAGATTAACAGCTTAAAAATAAAAATAATAATTAAAACCAAGAAGAGATTAACAGCTTAAACAAACCAGAACACATAAGGAAATTGAAAGAGTAATACAAAACCTCCAGACTGAAAAAACCCCAAGACCAGATAGATTTACAGCATATTTTTACCAAACATTTAAAGAAGATCTATATCCAATACTATTTAATTTATTCAAAAAGACAGAAATGGAGGGATAACTTCCAAATTCCTTCTATGAAGCCAGCATCACTCTAATATGAAAGCCAGGTAAAGATACAACCAAAAAAGAAACCTATAGACCCATATCCTTAGTGAACATAGATGCAAAACTCTCAACAAAATACTTGCAAACCCCATACAGACACACACACATCAAAAAGATCATCCACCATGATCAAGTAGGCTTTACCCAGAAATGCAGGGATGGTTCAATATACGCAAGTCAATAAACGTCAGTAATCATATAAATGGACTCAAAGACAAGAACCACATGGTCATCTCAATAGATGCAAAGAAGACCTCTTATGAATTTCAACATGCATTTATGTTCAAAGTCCTAGAGGGAATTGGACTGGAAGGAAAATACCTCAACATAATTAAAGCTATAGAAAACAAGCCCACAGGCAACATCACTCTAAATGGAGAAAAACTGGAAGCATTCTCATTAAAATCAGGAAACAGACAAGTCTGTCCACTATCTCCACTCCTTTTTAACATAGTGCTTGAAACTCTTGAAAGAGCAATAAGACAAGAGAAGGAAATTAAAGGAGTACCAATTGGAAAAGAAGAGGTCAAATTATCCTTATTTTCAGATGATATGATATTATACATAAGACATCCCCAAAACTGGATGCCAAAAATTCTAGCCCAAAACTCCTAGAAATTATTAACAAGATCAGTAAAGTGGCAGGTTACAAAATTAACCTACAAGTCCATAGGCTTTCTATATACCAATAACAAGCAATCAGAGAAAGAGCACATGGAAACACTCCCTTTCACAAAGGCTGCAAGAAAAAGAAAAGATCTCAGAATAAACCCGACCAAAGACATTAAAGAGCTCTACAATGAAATTTTTAAGTCTTTAAAGAACAAGATTGAGGAAGACATCAGAAGACGGAAGGACCGCCCATGCTCATGGATTGGAAGAATTAATATTGTGAAAATGACCATCCTACCAAAAGTCATTTATAGATTCATTGCAACATCAACCAAAATCCCCATGATATTCTTCACAGAATTGGACAAAAACATCCTAAGATTCATATGGAAGCACAAAAGACTTCAGATAGCCAAAGTATCCCTGAGCACTAAGAGCAGTGCTAGGGATATTACTATACCAGATTTTAAACTGTATTATAGAGCTATAGTCATAAAAACAACATGGTACTGGCACAAAAATATTCCCATAGATCAATGTAACAAAATAGAAGAATGAAATATGAGTATATACAATTTCAATCACCTGATATTTGACAAAGGGGCCAAGAACATTCACTGGAGGAAAGACAGCATGTTCAGTCAATGGTGCTGTCAAAACTGGATCTCCACTTGTAGAAGAATGAAACTAAACCCCTATCTTTCACTTTGCATAAGAGTTAACTCCAAATGGATCAAAGACCTCAATGTGAAGCCTGAAACTCTGAAACTGTTAGAAGAAAACATTGGCAAAAACCTACAAGATATAGGTGTAGGAAAGGATTTTCTAAACAGGATTATCAATTGCTCAGGAAACAAGGTCAAAAATCAACAGATGGGACCTCATTAAACTTGAAAAGCTTCTGCATTAAAAGAACCAAGGAAGTGAAGACAAAACCCACAGAATGGGAGATAATCTTCATCAGTGACATATCTGACAGAGGATTAACATCCAGAATATATAACCAACTCAAAAAACAAAGAATCAAGAGAGGCAGTAACTCAGTTAAAAGATGGGCTAAGGAGCTGAACAGAAAGTTCCCAAAAGAAGAAGTAAAGATGGCTAAGAAGCACCTTAAAAGATGTTCAACATCACTAATAATCAGGGAAATGCAAATTAAAACCACTTTAAGATTTCATCTTACCCCAGTCAGACTGGCTAAGATCAAGAAAACAAATTATACCAAATGTTGGAGAGGATGTGGGGAAAGGGGAACACTCATTCACTGCTGGTAGGATTGGAAACTTGTTCAACCCCTATAGATAGCAGTGTGGAGAACCTTTAAAAAACTACAAATACACCTACCATTTGACCTAGTTATACCACTCCTTGGCATATACCCAAAGGACTCATCCTATTGCAGAGAC
>NW_008348207.1:18239-49631 GCF_000622305.1 Nannospalax galili | reverse complement strand
GGTAAATGGATGGAACTAGAAACTGTTATACTAAGTGATGTAACACAGACTCAGAAAAAAAATGTATGTTCTCTCTCATATGTGGATCCTAGCACCAAATCCTTATAAGTGAGTATGTATCCAGACATAACTACAGGAACCAGGATAATGAAAAGGAACCAGGGAGGTAAAGGAAAAGAAAGAACCTGAAAGAGAAGAACAGTAGGAAACAGGTGTTAATAAGGGAGATATGAAAAAAATGGGGTTATTTTATCGGGAGAGGGGTGGGAGGGTTATACAAGGAAATTTGGGGATAAAGGGAATGAAGGAGCTCAAGAGAGGTGGGACTATAGGAGAAGGGTATTATGAAGGAAGAAATGGGAAAATGAGGGCACTTTAAATGGGTAAACCATGGTGGAAGGGTTAGACAATGTAAGAGATAATGCCTCGCTAGTTTTAAAAAAACTAGAGGGAACCATATTAATCGAACAACCTACTGACAAATTAAGCATACACCTAGCTCAAGGAATTTAATATATGTCTAGTCAAGGTTTATCTGAAAAATTTTGGTCTTTGTCCAAGCTTTATCTGCATAGCACATGGTAATTAAAAGTACCAGACTTGTGGAACTAACTTTCTTGGATGTTTTGAGGCCTATACTAATCTAGTCAGAGGGACTTAAAGGACCGTTTTTTCTCCTTTCCTTCCAAGGTCAATTAAGTTCCAGGGGACTATGGAGCATCTCTCAAAATGTCCTGTAACTGTGGTGCATCTCCTGTCATCTTGATCAGGGAGGCCATGAAGACTCCCCCATATGGACTTGAACCAGTATCCAGTCTACAAAGAGGAAGGTCAACACAGAGGAAACATTTCCTCCATGCTTCCAAGTGAAACCATCCACGATCAAGCAGGACCTTTGACTTATCTTCACATAGATGGAATTGGTAAAAGAAAGGAGCTAGGGGTTCCTCCCAAGCCCAGGTGACCCATGAGGAACAGATCTTCAAACAACCTTAAGAGTAAAAATAAATTGGTTTTTGCTACTTCAATGTTCTGAAAGTTGGAACCACATATCCACTAAGAAAAACAAAACAAGACAAAGCAAAATACTAGTTTTTCTTAAAAATTGACTCTTTTCTTGTTCTTCTTTATAAATATTATACTACATGCATTTGACAAATGTAACCACTTGGCATTCCATAAGAATCCAATATGTGTTGTCCCTTTGTGGCAGTGATGATGAAGTTTAGGCTTTCTTTGTAATTCAATTGACCATTAGTGCAATAGGAATTAGATATGACTAGCCACTAACTATATTTTTTGTATTGACTCACTTATAAAAAGTGATTATGTTTGTTCAATTTGTTTTGCAACTTGAAATTTTTCCTTTTTTCTTTTTTTTAAAGTTGTATCAAATAATTCCATCATAGTGTTTTTCAGTATGTAAATTGTATTGTTGTTCATAAAGTATGGTTTTTAATTTTCATAAAAGCAATGTTTGTTTTGGCATTTCACTCTAAAAATAAATAAAAATAAAAGCCACAAAAATAAATAAATAAATTGGTTTATCTGGGCCAACTGCATGGTCTTAAACACCCAAAAGGAAAGTATAACCAAAGATTAAAGGGATCAATATAATTCTTTAAGAGTCCATATGTAAAACTAAAGGCTACATAACAAGAAACAATGCCAGACAGGAGATACCTTCCTTTGAGTTGTTGGCCAGGGTGGTCCAAGAGACTCCCAGACAGTAACCCAGCATAGAACTGGGAACGTGAACAGCAGATCCCAATTTTATCTAAAGGAATTTTGGCAACTGCTTGCTGCTAGATGAGGAAGAACTGATCTTTCTAAAACAAGGATCTCTAGATAGGCTGACTAGATTCAGCGGATGGACAAGCACTGGGGAATGGCACTGACAACACAGTGGACAGTAACAGGGATGACAGAGTATATGGGCTCCAGTTTGGGGGGGGGTGCTATGGGAGGGTGGCACTTGGGATGTGGGTATATAGATGAATAAGATTGTTTGGGATGTACTGTATGAAATACACAAAAAAAATCAATAAATTTAAAAAGTGAGTTATATTTGAGGAAGAAGCATAAAACTTGCTTTATGTTAATTAGTAGATGTGAAAAACATTCCCATTGAAATCTGCCTGATGACTTTATATCCATGCTCATGTGCCAAGGATCTCAAAAAGTAACTGACTGTGACCAGTAATAATCAGATATATAGAGAGATTAGAGATGCATGTACAAACATCTAAGTGTTAGTTGCATTAAAAATGAGTTTTTTGGTATGAAACAGTATATTTTAAAATGAAATGGAGATTTTTTTAAAGGTTAAAACATCATTAAATTTTATGTCTTATAGGGTTTACACTGAATACAATACTGTATAATTGTATTAATTCAACTGTAAACCTAAAAATTTACAGCCAATTTTGAAAGAGATGCATCTTTGCTCTGGAAATTGTTATTGAATATGTCAATGCTGTTGTAAGGAAATGCTTCTTCTAATTATGTGGTTATTTAATAATTTTTTTTAAATGTTGGTGTAGATGTATGTAAAAGGAAACATTATTCACTGCTAGTGAAACCATAAATTGATAAATGGTTCCACACATCTGTGATCAAAATACTAGAAAAATAGGGAAAAAAAGAAGCCCACAAAGCATCTGAAGAAATCAGGTCTTACTCAGGTACGGCGGCGCACACAGGCAGTCCCATCACAAGAGAGCCGAGACAGGATGATCAGGAGCCCGAGGCCACCCTGAGCTGTGTAACAAGTTCCTGGCGATGACTGACAGATAAGATCGCAATTGGAAAAAAAAAAAAAGGTAGAACAAATTACTTTGAGATAATTGAAAGAAAAAAAAAGTTGTTAGAACAGAATTCTGTATCTACCAAAAAAATTATATGAGGATTGGTTTTCATAATACTCTTAAATGCTTTTATTTCTGTGTTTGACTCTTTTCTCCTGAATTTCTCATTTTCTTCTTGTTTAAGTCTGATTTCTCCCTTTTCAGCAAGTCCAGATAAAGGCTGGCCCTCTTTGTCGTCTCTGCTTTGATTATCTTATGCTCACTTTCACTTATTTTTATTTCAGCTCTCTGTCATTTCTTCTGCTACTGGGGGGTGGGAGGGTCTCTGCCCTCATTTGTTAAGTCAGGCTAGTTTTTTTAGCTATTTTTGAGAATTGGTATTTTTCTCTATGAGATACTCCTTTTTCTTGGTACTCATGTTGCTGTTTCCCATACCAAAAAAAAAAATTCAAAATATTTCAAATTTTTCTTTTGATCTCTCTGATCTAATGCTATCTCAAGAGATTTTATTTAATTTCCACATATTTTTGAATTTTCCAGTTTTCCATTTTTATTTCATTGTGTCTGGAACAATTATATGCCAAAATATTGGAAAACCTAGAAGAAATAAACTTTAAAAATATATACCAAGACTCACACACACACACACACATACACACACACACACACACACACACACACACACTCTAGAAAACTTGAGCAGACTAATAATGAATAGGGAAATTAATGAGTGATGATATAATGATAATAAACTCCCCACAAAGAACACCCCCCAAGAGTAGCCACAGCTTCCTAGTAAATTCTATCAAACATCTGCAAAAGTGTTGATATCAACCTTTTCTAAACTCTCCAAAAAACACTGGAGAGAGAAAAATCTCCAAACTCACTTTACAAGGTCAGTATTACCCAAAAAGTCCATATAAAAGACACATAAAAAATTGTCAGTCAATATCCTTGATGAACATAAACACGATTAAATACTAACAAAATTAATTCATGAGTACATATAAAGACTATTTACCATGACTAAGTAGATTCTATCTCTGAAATGCAAAAGCAGTTTTATACCCATAAATGAATTATTGTGGTATGCCAGATTAAAAGAACGAAGGATAAAAATTATGTGGAAAAAACATGCTAAAACGCAACACCTTTTCATGACTATAAATTCTGAATAGACTAAATATATTATTATTTTACCACAACATAATATATATCATATATACAAGCCCACAGCTAGCATGAAACTCAATAGTGAAAAGCTGCAGTCTTCCCTCTAGGGTCAAGAACAAGACAAGGATCCCATTTCACCATTTTCATCATAGTGTTAGCGGTTCTTCCCAAAGCAAGTAGGCAAGACAAAAAAATAAAAAGCCTTCAGACTGGAAAGAAAGAAGAAAAATGGTCTTCGCTTTAAATGACACTCATATTAGAAAATCCTGAAGTCTTCATGAAACACTATTAGAGTTAATAGTCAAGCATTATATTAAAAAATCAATTGTGTTTCTACATGATAACAGCAAACAGCTCAAAAATTATGAAAATGACATCTGCATAGCATCAAAAAGAATAAAATATTTGGGGGTAAGTAATCACAGAAGTGAAATGCTTATATACTGAAAACTAACCTACAGCAATGAAAAAAATAAAGCTAAAAATAAATGAAAAGGCTTCTCATGTATATGAAATGAAAGAAAATAGTTTCCAAATATCCAATTATCTTCATGGTCAATGCACTTTTTGTTTTATAGAAATGGAGAAAAAGCTTCAAATTCATGTGTAACCATAAAGACCCTGAATAGAAGGTGTGATCTTGGGCAAAAGAACAAAGCAGAAGTCAACACACTCTCTAATTTCAAATATACAAACCCATAATAATTAAAACAGCAAGGTACTGGCAGAAAGTATAAAATCAAACCCAGGCAGATACCTTTCCATAATTTGCCAAAGCAACTCACAAAACCCAAGGAAATTTTGTTCATTGTTGTCAATTTATTACAAATGATATTTTAAAGCTATAAATGAATAACCAAATAAAAAAAGTACATAAATTGATTTCTAGAAGGGAGCTAAGCACTATACCCTTTGTCCTGTGGAGTTTGGAGTACACCCCTCCTGACATCCCAACTCTCCAGACCTCATCCTTTGGGATTTTTATGGAGACTTCACAACATAAGCATGATTGGTTAGCTTATAGAACATGGGTGACTAAATCAATCTCTACCCCTCTCCCTCTCACAGGAGAGCAGAAATGTGGGGCTGAAATTTCTAACCCCCTAATAAAATGAAACCTAGTCCCCATACTCCAAGAGACATCTCATTAGTGTTAACTCAAGAGTGTTTGGAAGGGACAAATGTTCTCACATCTGTCACTTAGGAAATTCCAAGAGTTTATAGGAGCACTGTGCCAGGAATTAGGAATGAAAATCAAATTTATAGTTCTTAGCAGCTCAGATACCAAGGTTATGAGGTAACAAAAATAACTAAGGTAATGGTCTCCTGGCCTATGTAAAACACAAAATATGAAAGAATACAGAATACCTCTGCTTGCTATCTAGTAGGAATAAGCTATTATACAAAAATTATATATTATAGATGAGGTACCATAATGCTCAATATCCAACATTTTCAACTAGTAGTGATGAGGAATATATTTTGTCTGTTTTTTTACTCCTTTTTAAATTTATGTGTTAGTGGGGCTGTGGATGTGTACATATCACAATGCATGTGGAGATCAGATGACCACTTGTGGGACTTTTCCCTCCAGGATGTGGGTCCTGGGCATCAAATGCTGGTTTTCAGGTTTGGTGGCAAGTGATTTTACTCACTGAGCCTTGTTGTTTGGGGGGTTTTTGTTTTGTTTTGTTTTGTGGGTTTTTTTTTTTTTTTTTTTTTTTTGTATGCTTCTTGAAATTGTCTAATCAAATGTATCCCACTGGAGAGTCTTATAACTGCTCTCATAGTTCACTACCTTTAAGAGAGTTTCACAGCCTTCATATTTGATAGAGCTAAAACAGATAGAAAGCTCAGCTCCATATAATTTTGCAGTTACATACACATTAATGATATAGTGGAGTTCCACATGAAGTTTAGCATAGAACAGGAATATAGAAAAAATATGATGCAGCAAATATGAGTTCAACAATTATAAATTATGAATTTTCACTTATTTGACTCAAATTCCGTGGTTGAGTTTCTAGTAAAACACTCCCATAAACTATCAACCTATAATCAGTTATAGAAATTCCTTAAAAGTTCATTCAGGGATGGAAAGATGGCTCAGCCATTAAGACTGTATGCTGCTCTTTCAGAGGATCTGAGTTTGGCTCCCAGCATCCACATTGGGTGGCTCAAAACCACCTATAACTCCAGCTACAGGGGACTCTGATGCTTCTGGTATGAACACCTACAAAAACACACACATGCACACACACAATTAAACGTAATAAAAATTAATGTTAAAAGAAAGAGTATTTAGGGCTGGAAAGATGGCTCAGTGGTTAAAGGATTGGCTACTCCCGAAGTGGACCTGGGTTCCCAGCACCCACATGGCAGCTAACGACTCTCTCTAACTTCAGTTCTAGGGGATTAGACACCCTCTTCTGGCCTCCATGGACATGGGATGACACAGATGCACTTACATACATACAGGCAAAATACTCATACACATAAAATACAAATAAATTTTAAAATCATAATTTTCAATAAAGAAAAATAAATTTTAAAAAAATTTAAAATAAAGAAGAGAATATTCAACCCATGCACACAGATCCACAAGCAAAATAACCTAAACAGAGCAGGAGGAGTTCTATCTATACATCAAAATGCGCAACCAAGCTACAGTTAACTAGGTGACCCTAGAGAGCTTTGGGACATTAACAACCTGACTATTTGCCAAGTTACTAAATACTGTAGAAGTCTGTTTTCAGATGAGTGAGTTGTTACTAAAAATTGCTGAGGTATTTAAATTAAAGCACATGTTATTAAGTAGATACATATTCTTATGGTAAAGAAAAACCCTGTGGATTAATTATCCCCAGAGTTGTTCATAAGGCAGGACCTAGTATGAGGCAAATGTTTCACTGTTAATAGACAAAAGCCTATTTACATAAGTCCACATTGGGAAAACC
Organism: Nannospalax galili; assembly: GCF_000622305.1. Lineage (NCBI taxonomy): Eukaryota > Metazoa > Chordata > Mammalia > Rodentia > Spalacidae > Nannospalax > Nannospalax galili. The sequence continues at coordinate 42,694 of NW_008348207.1, read as the reverse complement.
ATACTTCTACTATCTGCCTGTAGGCTGGTGACCATCCCAATAGTAAGAGTTGCTGCTCAGGTATAGCTGCAAAGATTAAACGTCTTGCAATTGTCCAAACAATAAATAATAATAATAATAATAATAATAATAATAGGCTGAAACAGAAGCAATAATACTAACTAAACTATGGTTGATCATTAACTGACTCAACTATTTTCAGTCAGCAGCTCTCTTAATTCTCTGAATCAGAGGCAAGCTGGCATTAACCCTTTCTCTGTAGTTCCAGAATACAGAAAAGGAATGAAGTTTAAGAGAACGAAAATTATTAGCTACGAGTATGGCAATATCCACGTGTTCACAACAAAGTGTCCCTTAGAAACTGGGGGCTGTTTGCTTGAAGCTGATTTTTAAATGTTAAAGATGTAAATACATATGACCGCTTACATTTTTTCCCTTTATAAGCTAAAATATGGCATTTGTAACAAGAAGGTGTTGGTAAGCTTCTGAGCAAATTAGACTATTTCAGCCTATACAGAACAAGCTATTTACTCTTCCTCTTTTCTGACTGTGTGTGTAACATGCTCATTATAGGTAATTTGAACACTACGAAAGTGACAGGAAGCGGAGGGGGCTATCTCCCACGTTCCCAAGGACTCTTTTGGGGTTTGTTGTTCTTGTTATGCACGAGTATTTGCCTGCATCACGTGTGTGCCTAGTGCCCGCAGAGGCCGGAACTCCTGCATCAGAGGTATCAGAACCCCTGTAACTGGCGTTGTGGATGACTGTGAGCTGCCATGTGGGTGCTGGGAACCTAATACCTGTCTTCTGCAAGAGCAGCCAGTGCTCTTAACCACTGAGCCATCTTCCCAGCCCAAAGAGTCTTTCTTTACATTAAACACAGCTAAGATTAGGATGGGCCATGTATATATTATCCTTGTGGCTCTCAGTACTCAAAATTTCTTCATACTAAGAAGTTATTCTTTCAAATTTTCAGATGTTAATAGTTAGAATCATATATACTTTAAAAATTCTTGAGTGAATCCTTTAAAAATTCTTGAATGAGCCCTAAAATAGTGCGAAGAAAGGACTGGAAATAAATGACCAGAAGTTTACCATGCTAATTCTTTACTTGAGAAATCTGAAATGAGACATATATTTCTGTATCTATGCCATTATCACCAGAAAAGGGCTCCACAAAGAAGTCCTAGACAGTTTTCATGAATCCCCCAGTAATTTCCTACATGGTCTACCTAGGGGATTTATTGACAATACGCTCTCAGATGAAAGCATTACGTGCTGTTTCTTTGGCGATATATATGTATATATGAATAGAAAGATATACATTCTTTCCTATAAAAGTCTAATATCGCACAGTAACAACTGGGAAGCCTAAAGTAGATGAAGAGGCCAACTCTACCTCCCCATTATGGCCAGAGTATAATTAACCAGCCCTCAACGGTAATAACCCAAGAAAGCAGGAAAGACATTGAGAATGAGCCAACTGAATTCCAGATGTCAAGGTTGGGAACATTCCAGATCACTGCCAAACCAGCATCCCTAGTAACAAAGGTGTTCAATCTCCCCCTTGGAAAGTCAGAAAATAAAGCAAGACTGCTTCCTCAGTGTCTCCCGATGCTGGTATCGTTCTCCTCTCTGAACCTTCAGTTCAGTTCACTGGTACTAGGAAAGAAGTGGCTGGAAGCCCAAAAGTCAAGATTTGAAACTGGGATGCTAATCAAATTCAAAAGAAACTGTAAAGAGTATTTTCTTTTCCTTCCCTCCGAGTAGTAACTAAGACACAACACTGCCCCCTACTGGCTGAAATACAGAACTAGCATGCAGGCCAAAGTGCGCTCCTCCTGGTCCCTGGGGACAACTTCAAACCTTATTTTAAAAAAATTTAAAGCAGGCTACTTGGATTCCTCATATGAGGTGGTATTTTTTTTTTCTTTTAACAATTACTTCACTCATAGTCTTTTTTAGTGAAAAATTCAGAGATTTTCAATGTCATAAGTTTATTTCCACGAGGGAATATTTTAACTGAATGGAGTAAACACAGTAGGAAAGAAAATTGCAAAGATCTGTGATGCTTCATTTACTTAACATGGATCTCTGGTGCTTTACTCTCTTGAATTTTGGGAGCTCTCCTGTGAGGCTTTGAATGTAATAAATAGGTATCTGTGGGATAAATTAATCAGACAAGATCCCAAATTTTTGAAACTCTGGCCTTCAATAAACTTTGAAAATCATGTTTAGCCACAAGAATAACAACTTTGTATTTTTTAAAGACGCTCTCATTGTGTAACCCTGCCTGGCCTGGACTCACTATGTAGAACAGGCTGGTCTCAGATTCACAGAGATCCAGAGATACACACCTGCCTCCCGAGTGCTGGGATTAAAGGCCTAAACCCCCATGCCTGGCCCTGGAATTTTTGATAGAAGAAACTTAACATATTGTGTGTTGGAAAAACAAGTGTGAAAATGCCAGAACCTTTTGGTTCCAAATTTGTATAAAAACATGAACAGAAGAGAGACTGAAAAATGGAATGTGGCCCATGTATGCTCGTTACTGCCCTTTCATCCTTCAAATGAAGGCCATTATAAATTAGTATAAAATGCCCTGCACACTTTCATGGAGCCATGAGAAGAGGCTCTACAACAGTATTGTGTGAGAACAGCTCCAGACACTTGCCCATTTCTGTAACCTGCAGATAAGGGTGTGGGGTAGGGGAAAGGGACATGAACAGAAACCACTGAGTGCCTCCCAAGGGCACAGGAAGGCTTCAGGAACTCATAGCTCTGTTTGTGCCATCAGCTATCTGTATGGCGCCACCCACTTCAAAGATTAAAGGATCATTAGGACACTAGTCACAGGAGAGTATTTAAGCAATAAGTAAATTAATAATTTATAAAGTCCACACCATCGATAATCCAAATGAAAAATACACAGTACAGTAAGCTTCCTTCCCTTTAGGGCTGCTTATAAAATGTTTTCACATATACTATTTGGGTTGTATCAGTAAAATTCTTTAAGAGTCAAGACAACATTATAAGAAGTCGAAACTATTTATTAAATACTAATGATCACAATACAGTCATTGCACAACTCTGTGAAAGTAGCCTTGGTCATCTTACTCCGCAGGACCACCTTGCAGCACTCTGCCTTTTTGAGAACTGTTTTCTGCCTTGACCACAATCTCTTAGGATTAAAGAGGCCAAGAACCTAGTCAAGAGGTTCTAGTCAAGAGGAGCTCTTTCTCTGACAACAGGTTAAAGTTATCCTGTACTTTTAAATGCATAGTTCCCATAAGCTGTACCCCAACATGCAGTTCATTGCAGTCTGCTCAGGTCAATGATCTATGTGACTCACACAACCCACCAGTAAAACAGTAGGACTCAGTGTTAGCAGAAACTAACACTTGGGGACTAGTTTGGGGACGTTCTTATAAAGGGGTCTGATGTACACTGGTATACATCATAACAGTTGGGAACCAATGCACTTACCACATATCAACAGATATTCTAGAGCTAAAAAATAGTCTCAAAGAGCTATGGCTACTGATTTCCAAAGGTAACTGTTAGCCTGAAGCTGTCTGCAAACATCACCAGGCACAGGCAAGCAATGGAAGTGGGAAAGATCTCTTAAAATTCCTAAAATCTACTCAGAAAGAAAGAGTTTCATAAGACACATTTGAGATTCAAATTTCAGCAAGAAGTCCCACCTATAAATCTTCTTCAAGTAAGTCTGAATCAAGCAGGCATCAGATGCCACAAAGCTAACATAAAAGTCTATTGTAGCACAATGGCAGGAGCAGTACACCTGGCAAAAAGTCCAGAACTAAATGGCGATATGAGCAGGAAGTCATCACAGACGAATAAAGAACAGAGCCTTCCTGAAGAAATGAAAGCCCTGGCTCCCCACCCCACTGGGACATCAGAAGAAACACATTTCCATGGAAAAATGTAGTCATAACCACCAAAGGTTAGTTTTTTGAAACAGAGATGAAACTGAGAGCCCTGGGGGGTCAGCAAAGGTTTCCAGAGGATACAACTGCATCGCTAGGTCTTCAGAACGCAGGCAGAAGTAGTTTACTGTAAAACACATTTCTATCATAGGGATACCTGGATCCAAGAGCAATCCACCTAGGATGAGGTCCATCAAATGAAATGGGAGGCAGAGGCAGGCTTTATGACGTCCGCATGCTATGACCAAGAAATCACACAAAATCGCACAGGAGTCTGGAGGGAGTCGCCCTGGATAGGTGGAGGAGTGTTATCTGGAGAAGGCCAAAAAATGTTCTGTGGCTTGAACTCAGAAGTGTGTCAGAAGTGAAATACGTAAGGTAATAAACTAAGACTTCCAAGATGGCCCTAAGAGCTTTCTTGACACTTTTAATGAATAGGACTTACCAAGATTTAATAATGGACTTTTAAGATTACTTATGCTAGTGGGGTGTCCTAGTTTGTTCTCGTCATGGCTGCGACAAAACACTCTGACCATTACAAACTTGGGGAAGAAAGGGTTTATTTAGCTTACATATCCTGGGTCACAGTTCATCCAGAAGCCCAAGGTAGGAACTCAGGGCAGGAACCTGGAGGCAGGAGCTGGAGCACAGACCATGGAGGAACGCTGCTTACTGGCTTGCTCTCCTGGCCCCTGCTCAGCCTGCTTTCTTATGTAACACAGGCCCACCTGCCCAGGGGTGGCACCACCCACAGTGGGCTGGGCCCTCCCACATCACTCATCAAGAAGATGCCCCATGGACATGGCCACAGGCCAGTCCAATAGAGGCAATCCCCCAATCGAGGCTCCCTCCACCCAGGTGTGTCAAGGTGAGACTAAGCTATCCAGCACATGGGGTATGGCGTATAGAATATTAAAATCTTTCATAAGGTACAAAAGCTTGATGACAAAATGAAACTCTGGTTGTGAGCTTGTGAACCGTCATGAATGTTGTACAGGAAGGAGTGACACTGTCCCGCCTCCTGGGGGCAGAGGAGGTAACTATTGTAGAGGTCTGGGTAAAATGGTTATTACCTGCATTCTACAGAAAAGGAAACTGAGTCACAAAAGCTAACTATCTTGTCAAAAATGCACAGGTGGGAAATCACCAAGTCAGAATTCAAAGCACATGATCTGATCAGTCCATATTTTCTTATGTGTGGCATTTTTAAAAAATTAGAGACCAAAACTAAAAAGCATATAATATGTTAAGCACTAAGAAAACCTGATAAGGGGTCACACAGATGGAATATGTGAAGGTAATAGAGGCTAACGGTCTCTCATGGTCGCCAGTGCTAGAGCTAATCAGAAAACACAGAGACGAAAAGAGGGCACAAACCGGGAAGGCCAGTCCTGAGAGACGCAAGCTCTTCCCCAACGGGAACGTCACATAGAAAGAAAACTGTGCAGAGCCACATCTGAACAGGAAGCAGGGAGGACAGCAGCCTTCCCGGGATCCACTACAGAGAGGCTGGTTCTGGGAAGAGCAGCAGGGGCAGGTGACACAAAACTGGGAGAGATGAGCAGGAAAGCTGACCGTGTGACAAAGAGGGGGACCTGTTACAAGCTTCTGAACAGAAGAGTGAAATGTCTGCTGCCAGACTTAAGCTTCAATCTCTTCTGTCTTCTGCAGTTACTGTGACACAGTACCACAAGCTTGGTGGGTTAAAACAACACAAGGATACCTTTGTACAGCTCTGCAGCCTGATATAGCTTCTAGTGGTCTAAAACCAATGGCCGTTACCTTTGTTCTACTTACTTTCTGTTGCTGTGATAAACCGCTCTAACCAAAAGCAAACTGGAGAGGAAAGTGTTTATTGCATAGTACAGGATAGAGTCCAATATCAAGGGAAGCCAGGGCAGGCACTCAAGCAGGAACCTGGAGGTCGGACGTGAAGCAGAGACCAGTGGAGGAAGGCTGTTTGCTGCCTTGCTTCCTCCGGGTGGCTCAGCTGCTTTTCGTGTTCATCCCAGCCCACCTGCCCACAGATGGCACCGCCCACAGTGAGCTGGCCCGCCCATCCCAGTTAGCAGTCAGGAAAATGCCTCACCGACATGCCCACAGGCCAGTCTGATGCTGGCAGTTCTTCAGTTGAGGTTTTTCTCTTTCCAGGTAATTCCGAGTTGTGTGAAGTTGATGAAACCATTGCTAACACAGTGGCTGTGTTCCCCACTGGAGATTCTAGGGAATTTCTTGCCTCCTCTTCCAGCCTATGGAGGCCAGACACATGTTGGCTCCCAGGCACCTGCCTTCCTCTTCCTCAACAGCTCACCTTCTGACCATTCTTCTGTAGCCACATGGCCTCAGGATGACAGTGGGCATTGCTATTAGGCTTTCCTTTGACCACACTGGGCCCATCTGGATAATCTGGGATAATTCATTGCTCCCGTGACTAAAATCTTTAGATCACATCAGTGAAGCCCCTATTGCCACATAACAGAATATCTTCACAGGTTCCCAGTGATAAGGGCATAGACATGTATGACAGCCATTATTGTGGCATGAGTATCCCATGTCTGCTCACACATGATGCATCATGATTCCAGCCCTTTGGATAATTTTTCTCTGCTCAAAACATCAGTGGCATCCAATCACTGAATACCAAATGCTGTTCCAGGGGACACTCATTCACTGCCTGAATGAAGGGAAACAAGGAAGATTTAAAAGACTATGAAAGAGGAGGGCAAGGTAGAGGCAAGGGACCAGTGAATGGCTGCTGGGTGACAAATCTGGAGTTCAGTCCAGAGAGGCAGAGCCGCACTGTGACCTGGGAATGTTAGGCAAGCTCTCTGAGCTCTCGGTGCCTCATCTACTAAAAGAAGACAGCGTTAATATCTGCTGCTGCTTCTTGGATTGTTATGGAGGTTAATATCATACATGTCATTAAAGACACAGCAAACTCTTATCACAAAGTAGACACTCATAAATATTAGCTCTCCCTTCCCAGTACAAGCAGAAAAATAAAGCAACGGAATCACAATGAGTTATTCCTGGTTGATTCATGAGACTCATCAGAGGAACACAGAGATTTTAAACTGTAGGCTTAATTTAGAGTAATTGGTCTTTCCACATGGATAGAAAATGCCATACTGCTTCTTTCTATGATGTGTGATTATAGTTCTATGAAATTGGTGGAAAGAATGTCATTAGCAATGAATATTTAATTGAAAGATTCCAATCTAGAGAAGCAGAGCCTAAATGGAAGTGAAAGCTACAAAATTAAAGTTCTTAAATATACGTGTATATGTCATACTTAAAACCAAATATTGGTACTCAGAAGCACTGAGCATTAGAATATTCATAAGTTGGTCATTTGCTCATTCATAAATATGTATTCAATGCCAGACATAGTTCTAAACACTGACTTATAGCCTACCTTCCTGCTACGTAGGTTCTGGAGGAGGCAGACAATGAAACAGTGAAGGGAACCCTTCCAAGAGAATAGCTTGCAAGTCCTTATGAATGACCACTAAAAATACATGTATTCAGAAGGGTGTCACTTATCTTTATACCGCCATGTTATTCTAAAAAGACTATTTAGAGACAGCTAAAAAATACATGGATATAAAGGTAAAAAATAAAAAATATAAAACAGAACAGAATGAAAAACAGAGAAGACAAAGAAAGACCAAAAGAGGGAGAGAGGGGAGGGTGGAGTGGGAGAGGATGGAAGGGAGGACAGAACAAAAGTGATCAGGAACAGGAAAAATGAATTCTGAATTTGGGCTTTTGTTGTTTTATTGCTTTCGGTGTAGGTTTCTGTTGTTTTTTTTAAGAAAGAGGACTAGAAATGTAGCTATTAGTATTCAGCAACCCAAGGAAAAAAATATAGCTGCTAAAAAATTACATTTTCAGCCGGGCGTGGTGGCACACGCCTTTAATCCCAGCACCCAGGAGGCAGAGGCAGGCAGATCTCTGTGAGTTCAAGGCCAGCCTGGTCTACATAGTGAGTTCCAGGCCAGCCGGGGCTACAGGGAGACCCTGTCTCAAAAAGAAAAAAAAAAAAAAAATGTTACATTTTAAAAATAAAAATAACCTCGTGCCTAGAAACTAGGACACTGTAGCGTGAGTCTGAGACCTGGAAGAATGTGTCTCCACCCCTCTTTATCACATTCACAACCACATCTTTCATAACTTTGAACTTTGAGTTGGTAGATGTGTCAATGCAGGCTTGGGAGAGAGGATGCTGATCTGAGGCACTGCTGTATACATATTCCAGCTATGTCCAGTTTCAAGCCTCCAACATGACATCTACATCTACGTCTGATCTTGGAGTCGAGAAGAGATGTGCTTGTACCCAGCCCATTTTTTTATATTTCCTTCACCCTGATACAGTAGCTAAAATTAATCTCAAGAATATATGTATAGTAACAAGAATTAGTAAGTGACGAGTTTTTAAGTACTTAGCACCTTTTTAAAAAATTACTTAATGATAATGTAGAATTGTTAGCAATGGTCGTGATGAGCACACAGCTAAAAAGTCCGAGATTACCTCATAAATTTCACATAGCAATTATTTTAATATGTCTCCACATAGACTTATGGTCCAAGATCAAAGAGCAAATTTAGTAAGTAAGTTGATGAGTGACCAAAATAATGAAGGCCTATAGGACCAGCATCATACAAATGGTGAAAGTTTTAGAGGCAACTCTTTTAATGCTAGTACCTTCAACACACTGGACGGCTGCAGGAGAGTGGTGTTTCAGCCAGGACTCCAATATTGATAGCTCCTAGCTGTGGCTAACGTCAGAGGAGAAAGACTAGAAGCCATTGTATCTGATATGGGAAGATTCTTTGGGCATTTGTAAACATGTACACAGCTGGAGAGCTGAGCTTGGTAAGACCAGAACAAAGGGAAATTTTAGTTCATTCTCTGCCAGCCGCGTGGAAGATGGATCTACCAATCAATTAAATGCAGGGATAGAGGGGAGGTTGATTTCCCCTTATGAAAGTTAAAGAATCTTCTAGAACAGTTGCCTGACCAGAAGACCACTTCACCTATACATAGAGGACAGTCACATTAATGAATCTGAGCAGAGAATCACTCTGTTTGGGACATTAGCTGTAACTTAAATGTTTCACTTGAACAAAACAGTAAAATGTTCAGATGAATCATATATTTGAGGAAAACAGGCTCAGGGTAATTTAATTCTGCTAGCACAGTCTCATTGATTTTTATATGTTCTTTTACTTTAAAAAGACATTCAAAACAATTAACCCTAGTGGATTTTGACATTTGCTGTCCCTTAGAGTACTATCAACTTTAATTAGATTCCAGAAATGAAGTAACAATATCTTACCAACAGGAAGACATTTTGAGGATGGAAAAGTCAATAGCAAACCTAACTAAGGAAACTGTAAAAGCCACATTTATAAAACAGATAAATTAGCAGGATATAAGTTACATTTCCAGAATCATTCTGACTTCACAAAAGTATCACTGCAGGGATCCTACAAATAGAAGATTCCTTTTGTGCATTTAAAATATCAACAAACTTACAAAGACTCCATTATCATCACATAGAAATGGTGTTAATCAAGGCACACGGTAATTCACAAAGCTTATCTCTTCTACATGTAATCTTTGTAATCTGGCAATTCACTTCATTTCTCTGAAATGTGGTTTCCTCATCTCTACCAGCTCAGAATGTTGCTTTGTTGTGTGGGTTAAATATATCCTTTTCTTGAGAAGATTTTATGTAAGTTAAAGTTCTTTTCCATTGAATGCTTATTGTTATACAAGAAGGAGGAAAGAGCTTTGGCATTGACTCAGAGCCTCCTGAAACTAACACCCATCACTTCATTTCTCCCTACCTTGTTGCCACTAGGGACTCATTGTGGAAAAACGAGGATATGGTGATTCAAGAAGGACTGTGCTGCAAACCACACAGCTAATCAGAGACAGTGCCAGACTATTGTCTGGTCCATCTGACTTCAAGTACCTCTACTCATTCATTCCATTCCATCACACAAATTCATTCACTTCTGTCACTTACCAATACTGTATGTGACTAAGCTAATGAATGTCTCTGAAATACAGCTTCTTCAAAGGACAACTGTAAGATATAAATAAGTTGGTGCACGCACAGTAAGTTGATGCACACCAACCTTTGGCACTCTACTTGATTGCTGAGTATCCAATACATAGGCTTTAGTTACTTAGCTCATCACTGTGACAAAATAGCCCACATAAACCACCTAAGGGATTAAGTATTTATATGAGTTCAGGGTTTGAGAGGGTATAGTTCACATGCAGGGACATGTGGCTGTGACTCCTCTGTAGGCCAGAAAACAAACAGCTTGAACCAGAACTTTGGCTATGACACTTTAACCACATCCCTATCAGTTAGATCCCATATCCTAAAGGTTTGAAAACCTCCCAAAACAGCACCACCAGCTGGGAATCAAGTGTTCACACATCAAGTGTTCACGCATAGTCCATGGAGTACATATCACATTCAATCCATAGTGTTCCACTCCTGGCCTCCTCGTAATGCAAAATGCATTCATTCTAACATCAAAAGTCCTCACAGTCCTATAGCTCCAAAGCTGTTCAAATGTTCAAAGTCCTAGCTTTAATTTGAGACTCAAAGACTCTCTTAATCCCTATAAAATCATGAAACAAGTTACATACTTCTAATATACAATGGCACACAGTAAATTATCCCATTTTAAAACAGAGGAATGGAGACAAAACAAGAAAGAACAGACCAAAGTAAGGTCAAAATCCAGCAGGACAAATATCAAACTGTCTCTCTCCTTGTCTAGCATCTGGGCTTCACAGTGGCATCATCTGGGCTCCAGTGAACTTGCACAGCCTTGCCTCTATAGCTCTGCTGCCTGAAGCACACATGGTCTCTCTTGGGCTGGCTCTGCTTGGTGTCTGAAGCTTTCCTCAATAGGTGCCCCATGCCCCTGCCATTACCAGCATCCTGGAGTCTCCATTGCAACTTTTGCCTCTCTTTCAGAGGTTCAGATACAGCCCTCTCAGGACACATTGTCTAACATCATGGGCTTTCTGGAAACTTGGTGCACGTATCCATGACTCTCCAAGTCTTATATTCTTCCCACATGTAACATCAGCATTATATAGATGGCACCACAGTCTACTACTAGCTCAATGTGTAGCAAGGCCTCCTTGGACCATGACTGCAGCAGCCTCCGAGTGGCTAGTCAGTTAAACCTAAAAAAGCATTTTCCCGGATAGCCCTTTTGAAGCAAGGTACCCTGGAGGCTCTCTCTTCCCAGGTACTCTGTTTCTTAAAGACAGCCTTTTCAAATGGACTTTCATTTTTATACTCAGGAGCCTTTGATGAATGAGGTCTCATCCTCAAAGTACCTTTCCTATTGTTACAGTGCAAAGCCCATAGTTTCTCTTCAGTGGAGCTAATCTCTTCAACAATTTCCACTGCTTTGTCTGCAGCTTTACATTCAAGGAGCATGTACTCCTTGTCTAAACAAACTGCACATTTTCATACCTTTTTGCTCTACTTTCTGCACAGCTTACTTACTGTAAACTTGACTAAAGGCAGCACATATCCCAGCATATACCACACTATCTTGAAACTTCTTCCACAAAATAAATCAGTTCATTACTTTTTAATTCTGTCTCACACATATTTTCAGAACACTGTCAGGATATAGCCAGATTCTTTGCCAGACTATAAGATGAATGACCACAGCCCAATTCCTAATACAGCCCTTGTTCCCCTCCAAAACCTCATGAGCATAGTCTTTACCATTTTGCATTTCTATCAGCACTCTGGCCTATTAAGCTCATCTTACAGGAATCTAAGACTTCAGACTCTTCCACATTCCCTCTGCAAACCAGCTCCAAGTGCCTGAGAACTACACAGTCAACTTTATATCACCAATGTTTTATATTAGTTATTTTTCTTATAACTATGATAAAATGCCCAACAAAATCAACCTAAGGTAGTAAAGATTCATGTTGTCTCACACTTTTCATCACAGTGATGGAAAGTTTGGCACAGTTTATGAGAGTAGCAAAACTAGGAAAGATTTAGACATGAGGTAACCAAGGAAAACTTTATTAGTATCTTAGTAGCTGTCTCTTCATTAGGCAGGGAGTTCTACATGAAGCATCCAAGAAAACCTCAGCCGTATCTTACTAGTTGATGGTCAGAATGCCCCTTTGCAGTTAAACATTCTTGAAGCTGTAGTTAGGTTCTTCCTACTACATCACAAAGGTATCTGTGTTCTTTCCAATTGCTACACATATGCACTGATGATGAGTCTGAATCCTCACACTATTGTGTATTCATTACGATATCATTTGTATTGTGATTTTGAAATCCTCTTGTGATTATTTTTTCATGGGAAAAAATAATCTAAAAGGGAGCTGTGGCCCACTATAATTTAGGAGGGGGAAAGGGTCAACTTCCCCCATACATATGCCACGCACCTTATAGATAGTCAAAAGAAACATATTAAAACTCTGCAGCACAGAACTCAATGGACGGCTTCCTCCATCTGCTGCCTGGTCAGACTGTTCCCATCTTCCTTTCGAGTGTACTATTTGCTTTGCATTGCTAAGAAACTTACACTTAAACTGTCTGTGTCTCTCAGCCAAATTATTTTCTTCAAGAAAACAAGAAGCAAATAAAAATCTTCATTCAATGATGTTGTCTGGGAATTTTCACATCCGAATGAGCCAGGACTAGAGCACTTGGAACAGAACCAGAGCTGACGTGTAACACTAGAGTCTTATCCCTACAACCCTATGTCTGCCAGTTAGGCCTCACATCCAGTTCAACACCACGTGTTCAAACACATGAGCCTATGAGAGATGTTCCATACCCAAATCATAACAACATGTAAGCATTACCAATGTCTGAACCCAAACAAATGTAATAAGCTTCTTAGCAAAAATCAAATTTTCATACTTGTAAATGGGAAAGAATGCTTCTTCGCACACCATAGGAGCATTATTCCTAATATTATTTCAGTACTTTACTGTGTATACTAGGGAAAAGCACTAGCTTTAGCAAACTGGATTCTGAACTTGGCATTCAGTTATTAACTAGTAATTTGATTTGAAGAAAAATCAATATACCCTTCTGTTTTATTTACTATCAAAGATAGATGAAAGTATAGGAAAATCACAGAAATGAAAACTATTACTTTCAGGAGGGTGGATGCTCACCCTTTCCCAAATGGCAGACTAGCTTATATAAAATGAACTGCACTACCGTAAACCCAATAGAAAGGCTAGAGATTTCTAATCAAACAAACATCTATTTGAAGCCATCAGACAGCTCACCAGGTCAGTGAGCATCTGAATAGTGAGGTCATAAGATAAGGGAGAACTGGCATCTGACACTTTTCTCTTTGAGGCCTTTTCCAATTCTCAAGGAACAACTGAGCTATGAGGAAAACTGAAGAGAAAGTAGCATCTGAAAGTTGCTAAAGCTGAAAAGAGTGTGTGCAGTTCACAAGGCTAGAGAAAAATAGGTTCAGAATCTGCCCAGGAAGAAAGGCCCAGGTAATCACCACCGGTGTGGAGTTACCTTTGCAGTGCCTGGGAGTGTGAACTCTGTAGCACAACCCTCACAGAAACATAAGTCTAGATTTTAATCTGCTTGACCTATGAATGAAGCTGTATGCTCCTAGGCTTCCTGCCTACAAAAAAACAAACATAAATCTTCTGTAAAGAAAGGTATGGTCTAAAGACAAAATAATCCTACAGTTTTCACATAGAGGGATTATATGCAACTTAAAGTAACAAGCAGGCCAAAAATCAAAATAGTAAGTCAATACAAATAGACCTGTAGAAAACACAGATATTAAAATTTCCACATTGTAATTTTTTAAAAATCTAATCATTGTAATTAAGATGGTAAAAGACAAAGTGAAATCTTTTGGCTCTGAAAACCTTAACAGGAAAATCAACTGACATTATAGAATTAAAGAAAAGAATTCAATAAATGAAATTAAGAACTCAAAAAATAGTTTAAAAATTCAAGATAAACCCAGATTTTTTTTAAAGGAGAGAGAAATCAAAGGAATGGAAGATACATTAAAAGATAAATTTGGAAGGGACAGGAGTTAAAAGACATGAAACACAGGAAATTGCCTGATACATAAAATTAGAATCTGTTCTGCTTAGCTGCTCTATTGCTGTGGTAAACGCACTGACCAAAATCAACTTGGGAGGAAAGAGTTCATTTGGTTTACAAGCACTGTTCATCATTCAGGGAAGCCAAGGCAGGAACTCAGGGCAGGAACCTGGAGCACAGACTGTGGGGGATAGGTGCTTACTGGCTTGCTCCTCTGGCCCCTACTCAGCCTGCTTTCTTACACAATGCAGGACAACCCGCCCATGGGTGGCACTGCCAACAGTGGGCTGAGCCCTCCCTCATAACAGCAATCAAGAAAATGCCTCATAGACGTACACGGTCACAGGCCAATCCAAAGGAGACAATTTCTCACTTGAGGTTGCTTCTTCCCAGGTGTGTCAAGTTGAACACTAAAGCTATCCAGTACAGAATCCCAAAAGAACAAAGGGCATGGGGCAAAAACAAAACTTGAAAAGATAATGCACAAAATTTTTTAATTTATATAATAAAATTCAGGTACATTATAACTCAAAAAACTAAAACGGAAGTTATTAAGAAGGCAAATTAGATCTAAGGAAAATATAAACCAAGAAATCATAAAAAAATAAGAGCAGAAATTTAATACACACACAATTTTGAGATAGAAAAGTTGAACAAAGTCAAAAGTTGGTCTCTAAAAGGAGTAAAATTGGTAATCTAGAAAGACTGATTAAGCAAGAAAAGGAAAGTCTAAATCAGTGATAAATAAATAAAAGTGGAGAAATAACTGGATTCTAAGGACATTGAAGAGATAGCAAAATTATTCTAAAACAACATGGTGCCAATAAATTTGAAAAATTATATGAAATGGTATATTTCTCAAAAAGGTCATAAAATCAACAAAAGAAATAAAGTATCTAAATAGCCCTGTGTATATTAAAGAGACTGAACCAGATAATATAAAGTTTTACAATAAGCAGGGAGATGGCTCTTAGAATTGATGCCAAACCTGATAAAAAGTTCTAGAAAGTAAAGTTGAAGAACAATGCCACCCATGAAGACACACAAGCAAAATGTTAGTCTACCGATCCAAAGACACATCAAGGAAAAATACATTATGATTGAATTCAGGGGCAGTTTAATAGTTAAAGAATAACCAATAATAATGTGTGACCTTAGCAGAGAAAAAAGGGGAAAACAGTATAGAAAAAAAGTAATATAATCACCTGAACAGAAGATGATTACATACAGAGCTAAAGCAATGAAGCTATGCCATGAGACCTGGTGCAAGAACAGATAAATGGGCCAATGCAATGGACTAGAGCATAGAAACAAAGCCAAACACACGGTTCTTAGCGCAGTAAGCAAAACTGGTCCTTTCAAGACGTTATATAAATTGGCTATCAACACAGAAAAAAGTTTAACATCTCTCCTCATTCCATGAAATCCACAGCATATACAAAATTCAGTTTCAAATATCTGGTAGATCTAAATGCAAAACGTGAGACATAAGAAGACTAAAAAGAAAATGCAGGAGGAAATACTTAAGACTTAGTGATAAGAAAAAATTCCTTAAAAGACAGACGCCTAACGAAAGTTTATTGGCAAGTGATAAACCGTCCTCACAGAGATGAGAGACTCCGAAGCTGGGAGTCTGATGAAGGGGCTTTGGTCTGAGATTTGGGGGGGATTTCCCTCCATGGGCCCTTCTCTCTATTCAGATAGGTTCCTAGTTGCTCAGGAACTGTTCATGAAACTGTGAACTCTTATCTTTAAATGATTCAGTTGATGGAGAAAACACCCATCAGCTTCAGCCTCCCTGGGATATGACTAAGAAAAAATGGGAAATTCAGGTGTAGATCTCTGTCCTTCAAGCAATAATTTCATTCACATTCAATTTCGGGAGTTGACTTTTATGAAATAAACTCCAGATTACAAAAACGTTCTTGAAGCTGGAGAGATGGCTCAGAAGTTAAGAGCACTGGCTGCTCTTGCAGAGGACACAGATTTGATTCCCAGCACCCTCATGGCAGCTAGCAATCATCCATAACTCCAGTTCCAGGGGAATCCAGCACCCTCATCTGACATCCACAGGTATTGCATGACACCGATGCACTTACACATAAGCAGGCAATGTACTCATACACTTAAAATTAAAATAATAAATAAACTATTTTAAAAATAAACAATTGTTCTTTGTTAACTAAAGTTTGGCCCTGTCATAGCTGGATAATAGTCAATGGTTTCTTTGCAGTGGCTCTCACAGCACTGATGATATGAAACTAGATATTTCCTAATGAAGTAATTTTGCTGAAAAAAACACAGTAACAAAGGTTCAATAGCATTGGTGGCACATACTCGAATAAAGATACAGGACACCTAGGATTTCAGCAGGAAGCAGCATTTATGTGGCCAGCACTGACCCAGATTCACATCCAAAGGCTGAGCCCAGACTGTAGTGGACATTGCCTTATATATTTTCTATTGGGTTTCCTTTGCTTTTATTTCCTTTGTCTCCCCTTATATAATAACACACATTCTTTATTAATTAATTTTTTTGTGTATGAGTGTTATGCCTGGATGTATGTAAATGCACCTTTCCCATGCAGTGCCCACAGAGGACAGAAGAGGGCGTTGGATCCCCTGGATCTGGAGCTGTGGACAGTTCTTAGCTGTCGTGTGTGCTAGGATTTGAACCCGGCTCCTCTGCAAGAGCAGCCGGTGCTCTTAGCTGCTGAGCCATCTCTCCAGCCTGGTAAGAGACATTGTGATTGGGTGTTCTTTGCCACAGATTATGCCACCCTGTGTTTTCTTTATTCTGGGAAGGCTCTTATCACAGTATGTTTTTTGTTTGCTTCCTTTTGTTGAAGACAGAGTCTTAACATATACTCTAGACTGAGCTTGAACTCAGGATCTTCCTGCTTCAGCTTGGTGCTGATTGTATAGTGATCTGTCACCATATCAAGCTCAATACCTTATGTATTTCATGAAACATCACTTTATATTTGATATTATTTTCTTAATGTGAACCTAAAAATACTAAATTAAATAAGATCTTTGTTGGAAAAGCAAAAACAAAACAGAAGCCTAGCAATAGAAGGAAACAATAATGAATAATGCTATATTAAAATTAAATATTTCTGTCAATAAAGAGGCACTGTTAAGATAGTTTTTTTTTAATCAAGCTATGAAATTAGAAAATTTATTGGAAGATGTACATCCCATAAAGTTTCCAAAATAAAGAACACTTATAAACCAGTGCAAAAAACAATAAGTTCAAAAAGAGGAGAAATTACCTTATAAAAAGGATATATAAATGTCTGGTGTACTGATTAAAAGATAATAAACCTGGCCATCAGCCCCCAGGTATACATATGCACTAATACTCAAGCACTGTATGCTCATTTCTCAGGGACTTTCAGAGGCAACACATTTCCCTCTGGCTTCCTAGCCCCCCAAGATCGATTCATCTCTACTCTCTCTCCCCTCCATCTCACCTCCCTCTTCCCTTCCCAGTCAAATTGTCCCCATTATCCCTTTCTCTCCCCCCTCAATAATACCCACCTCCTGCCATCCCCCCTTTCCTGAGTTCCCTCTTCCCCCATCATGGCCTTCTGCATGTCCCTCCTTCCTCCCTTCTGAACACTCCCACTTTCCCCTAGTAACATCTGTTCCTTACCATCCCCCTCTTTCCAGCTCTTTCTTTTCCTTTACCTCAGTGTATCATTTTCATTTTCCTGGCTCCTGGTGTTACATCAGGATAAATAATCACATATAAGGGATGGGTGCTATGATCCACAAATGAGGGAGAACATACATCACTTGTTTTTTCTGCATTTGTGTTACTTCACTTTATAAGAATGGGTGCTATGATCCACAAATGAGGGAGAACATACATCACTTGTTTTTTCGTGTTACTTCACTTTATAAGAGCTTCTAGTTCCATCCATTTACCTGCAGATTTCATAATTTCATCTTTTCTTACTGCTGAGTAGAACTCCACTGTGTACATGTACCACATTTTCATTATCTATTCATCAGTTAAGGGACATTTAGGTTGTTCCCATTTCTTAGCAGCAACAAACATGGATGTACGGGTATCTCTACAGTAGGATGAGTCCTTTAGGTATACGTCAAAGAGTGGTATAATCAGATTTTATGGTAGATATATTTTTAGTTTTTTAAGAGCTCTCCACACTGCTTTCCATACTGGTTGCACAAGTTTGCAGTCCTGTCAGCAGAGAACGAGCATTCCCCTTTCTCCACATCCTTGCCAACATTTGGTGGGTTTTTTGTTATCTTGATCTTGGCTTACTCTGACTGGAGAAAGTTGGAATCTGAAAGTGGTTTTTATCTGCATTTTCTAATTACCAAGGATGCTGAGCACTTTTTTAGGAGTTTCTTCGCCATTTTTTATTTCTTTGTTTAAGAAATCTCTGTTCAGGTCTATAGCCCATCTGGGTCATTTATTTTCTTGTTTCTTTGTCATTTGAATTCTTTGTATATTCTGGATATTAATCCTCTGTCAGATGTGTAGCTGGTAAAGATTTTTCTTCCACTCAGTGAGTTTTCTCTTCAATTCCACAACTGGTCAGACACAGAGAATATACGTCTGAAAGGTGCCCAGTCCTAGGTGACACATCTATGGTAGACTCGTGGAATGGGGAAGAGAGAAAACTAATGCATCCCTCAACTCTCACCAGTGAAGCTTCCTTAAGCACAGAGTTTGATGCACCCAAAAGGCCACAAACGGCCAACTTTTAAAGAACAAAAGACTGCAGAGTGTGTGTCTCTGGACAGGACTTCTGTATCAAACCTCTACCACCCATGGCTCAGGGACCATTGTGGAAGATGGGGCAGAAAGGCTGTAAGAGCCAGGGTTGGTCCATGAACATAGGGAGGCAGAGGCTTTCGGGCCACTGGAAGCTTGCACATGTGAACTTGTGGCAATGGTGGCA
Organism: Nannospalax galili; assembly: GCF_000622305.1. Lineage (NCBI taxonomy): Eukaryota > Metazoa > Chordata > Mammalia > Rodentia > Spalacidae > Nannospalax > Nannospalax galili. The sequence goes on along the minus strand of NW_008348207.1, from coordinate 23,692 downwards.
TCAAGCACAGGATCCATGCCAACTCAATCAAACAAGGGCCCAGAATGGATGAAGGGAAATGGGTGGCAGGTTGTACCTAGCCTGGAAACTATTGGAGACTGATTACTACTGGGTGAGGGAGAGTAGGCCTTATTAATGATCTCTAAATAGGCTGCCTAGACTCCAGTGGAAGAATTTGCACCAAAGGCCACCTGGGAACAAATGTTTGACTGGATATGACTTAACATTATGAGGAATAGATGAGGTCTGGTGATGGGGGCATGAATGGGGGAGGGAGTTTAAATTTGATTAAGAACTGTTGCATGAAATATATAAAAGCTCAATAAAAAATTAAAGTAAAGTAAACAAAACACAGTAAGTTGCTGCCTCACCTGTGCATAGCTAGAATGAAAAACTATATTCTGGTGAGCCTTCAATAAAGATTGCTCACCTCCCTCTGCTTCCCTGGGTCTGCACGACCCCCAGGCCTTTACCTGGGGTAAGCCCATCCTCACCCTCGCACCTTGACTGCCCCAGCCTCATTCACCCTCCCATCTCCCCCTCCCATCTCTCCTCCTAGCCTGGGTTCTGCCCCGTTCCTTGTTTTCCACGACTGCTTCCTAGTCCTTTGCATCCATACCAACCCAGTTCCTACTGGGGTCCACAGGAGCCCTCTGGTCCTGGTCCCACCCTCACCTCCCTCTGATTCCCTGAGCTGCAGGACCCACCAGCCTCTTTCATGGACTCATGGGCTGACCTTTCTGCTTCCTGATCCTTTGCATCCAGACCAACCCAGTTCCTCAGTGCAGTCCCCAGAAGACCTTGGGTCCTCTTCCCACCTCCATCTCCCTTTGCATCACTGGGTGGCATGGCCACCAGCTGCCCAGGATCAGAATCTTTCCTGGGCCCAGCTCCCAGGCCAGTCCAACCCCCAAATTCCTGAGGCCAAAATCTTTCCTGGAGGGATACAGACCTTCGGAGAAAGCCTGAGAGCACCTGATCCTCATCAGACTTGGGCCTCTGTGAGAACTCCTGAAGACAAAAGCGATCTGGCCACTCCAATATAAAATCAAAAGAGAGAATTGGAAGCTTAGAGGAACCAGCTTTTCATGCCCAGAAAGTAAACCACAAAGACACATAAGGTTTACAAAAAGAAACAGACCTAAACTTGAAGGCTCACACAAGAATCGGAAACTACAAAAGAAATTCACATGTCAAAATCACAGAGAAAAAATAATAACGTGAAAAACCAAAATAACATATCCCCACCAAATACCAATAGTACTCGAGATGGAGTACAATGAGAATCCCCTAGAGATAATGCAGGACATGGAACTCAAAAGAACAATTATAAACATGATAAAAGAATTTAATGAATTAAAAGAACACACAAACAAAGAAATCAAAGAACTGAAGGAAGATAGGGATAAACTTCTGAATTAATTCAGAAAAGAGCTAGAAATATTGAAGACTACACAGGCTGAAATGAAGAAGGAATTAAACAATCAGTAAGCTAATTAGAAACGACAGGAGAAAGCCTCACCAATAGGATGAATGAAATGGAAAACAGTATCAAGACTGGAAGATAAAGTGGACGAACTAGACCACTCAAGAAAAGATTATGAAAAATTTAAGAAATCACAAGAATGGAATATGCAGGAATTGTGTGACACCATAAAAAGAACAAACTTATGAATCATAGGCATACAGGAAAGAGAAGAATCCCAAGATAATGGCATGGACCAGATCTTCAACAGAATCATGGAAGAAAATTTCCCCAAATTAAAGAAAGACATGCCCATACAAATACAAGAAGCATATAGAAACAAACAGGACCAGAAAAGAAACTCTCCATGGCACATCATATTAAAAACACTAAACGTACAAAACAAAGAGACAATACTGAAAGCTGCAAAAGAGAAACAAGAAGTCACATATAAAGGAAAATCAATTAGGATTACAACTGACTTTTCAGTGCAAACTAATAAAGCTAGAAGTGACTGGACCAAAGTATTCCCGGTTTTAAATGACCACAGATACCAACCCAAATTACTCTACCCAGCCAAAATGTCTACTATAGTCAAACGGGAAAGAAAAATCTTCCATGACATAAATAGGCTGAAGGATTCATGTCCACAAAACGAGCCCTTCAGAGAGTTCTGGACACAATGCAAAGAGCTGAAGAAAGGAATCGCTATACCCAAGGGGCTGCAGAAAGAAATTCAACGAAGGTATAACAGTGTAAAAGTACAACTATAGCAAGAATATGAACAAAAAAATGACAGGATTCAATACTCATCTTTCATTAATAACTTTAAACATTAATGGACTGAACTCCCCAGTCAAAAGACACAGACTATATGAATGGATTAAGAAACAAAACCCATCTTTTTGTTGTCTGCAAGAAACTCATCTCACTTTCAAGGACAGACACTATCTCAAAGTGAAAGGATGGAACAAAATATACCAAGTGAATGGTACTAAGAAAAAAGCAGGCATTGCAATTCTAATATCTGATAAAATAGACTTTAAACTAAAACTACTCAGAAGAGATAAAAAGGGCCACTTCATTCTGATCAAAGGATCAATAAATCGAGAAGACATTACAATAATGAACATATATTCACCAAACTCTGGTTCATCCAACTTCATAAAAAAAAAACTACATGACTTTAAGACCCAGATTAATCCTAACTTATTAATAGCAGGCTACTTCAATACCCCACTGTCTCCATTAGATAGGTCAACAGGGCAGAGAGTTAACAGAAAGACATCTGAATTAAACAATATCATATATCAAATGGACTTAACAGACATCTATCGTGTATTCCACCCAAGCACCAAAGGACATACTTTCTACTCAGCACCCCATGGAAACTTCTCCAAAATCAACCATATACTGGGCCACAAAACAAACCTCAAAAATACAAAAAGATTGAAATAATTCATGCATTCTATCAGAGCACAATGCAGTAAAGCTTACAATCAACACCGGAAGAAGCCCTAATCACCATATGAACACATGGAGATTAAACAACAGACTCCTAAATGATGAATGGTTCAAAAGAGAAATTAGGAAAGAAATAAAAGTATTCCTGGAACTAAATGAAATGGACAATACAACACAATGGACAATACAACAAAACAAAATCTCTGGGACACACTTAAAGTGGGGCTTAGAGGGAAGTTTATAGCTTTAAGTGCCTACATTGGAAAGAACACAAATAAATGACTTAATGTTGCAGCTTAGGACACTTGAAAAGCAACAACAAACGAAACCCAAACCCAGGAGACAAGAAGAAGTAACTAAAATCAGGGCAGAAATTAATGAAATCGAAACAAAGAAAACAATACAAAGAATCAACAAATCCAGGAGCTGGTTCTTTGAAAAGATAAACAAGATTGATAGGCCACTATCCCAGTTAACCAACAGAAAGAAAGAGCACCTCCAAATCAACGAAATCAGAGATGAAAGGGGAAACATCACAACAGACACCAGAAAGATGCAGAATATTATAAGGGAATACTTTAAAAACCTAAATTCTACTAAATTTGAAAACCCAAAAGAAATGGACGGATATCTAAAGGCATGGGAACCAGCAAAACTAAACCAAGAAGAGATTAGCAGCTGAAACAGACCCATAACACAAAAAGAAATTGAAACAGAAATACAAAAACTCCCAACTTAAAAAGCCCAGGACCAGATGGATTTAAAGCAGAATTCTATCAGACATTTATAGAAGATCTACATCTGATACTACTTAATTCATTCAAAAAGATAGAAATGGAGGGAAAACTTCCAAATTCCTTCTATGAAGCTAGCATCACTCTAATACGAAAGCCAGATAAAAATACAACCAAAAAAGAAATGAATAGACCATATCCTTAATGAACATAGATGCAAAAATTCTCAAGGAGGCACTTCCAAACCACATACAAACACACACCAAAAAGATCATCCACCATTATCAAGTTGGCTTTATCCCAGAGATGCAGGGGTGGTTCAATATACGTAAGTCAGCAAACATCAAAAATCATACAAATGGGCTCAAAAACAAGAACCACATGGTCATCCCAATAGATACAGAGAAGGCCTTTGACAAAATTCAACATGCATCTATGTTCAAAGTCCTAGAGAGAACTGGACTAGAGGGAACATACCTTAATATAGTTAAAGCCATATATAACAAACCCACAGCCAACATCATTCTAAATGGAGAAAAACTGGAAGCATTCCCATTGAAATCAGGAATCAGACAAGGCTGCCCGCTATCTTCACTTCTCCTTAACATAGTGTTTGAAACTCTTGCAAGAGCAATAAGACAAGAGCAGGAAATTAAAGGAATAATAATTGGAATGAAGCGATCAAATTATTCCTTTTTGCAGATGATATGATATCTAAGAGATGCCAAAAATTCTACCAGAAAACTAGAAATTATTAACACATTTGGTAAAGTGGCAGGTTAAAAAATTAATCTACAAAAGTCTGTAGCCTTTCTATATACCAATAACTAGAGACCCTAGAAAGAGCACATGGAAACTCTCCCCTTCATAATACCCGAAAAAAAAATTTCAAAATAAACTTGACCAAAGACATTAAAGACTTCTACAATGAAAATTTTAAATCTTTAAAGAAAGAGATTGAGGAAGACATCAGAAGATTGAAGGACCTCCTATGTTCATGAATTGGAAGAATTAATATTGTGAAAATGACCATCCTACCAAAGGCCATTTATAGATTCAATGCAATGCCAGTCAAAATCCCCATGACATTTTTCACAGAACTGGAAAAAAAAATGCTAAGATTCATATGGAAGCACAAAAGACTCCAGATAGCCAAAGCAACCCTGAGCACTAAGGGCAATGCTGTGGGGCGGGGATTATTATACCAGATTTTAAGCTGTATTACAGAGCTATAGTCATAAAAACAACATGGTACTGGCACAAAAATATTTCCATGGATCAATGGAACAAAAGTGAAGACCCAAATATGAGTAACTTCTAATTCAGCCACCTGATATTTGACGAAGGGTCCAAAAATATTCATTGGAGGAAAGACAGCGTGTTCAGCAAATGGTGCTGGCAAAACTGGTTCTCCACCTGTAGAAGAATGAAACTAAACCCTTACGTTTCACCTTGCAAAATAAGTCAATTCCAAATGGATCAAAGACCTCAATGTAAAGCCTGAAACTCTGAAACTGTTAGAAGAAAACATTGGCAAAAACCTACAGGATATGGGTGTAGGAAAGGATTTTCTAAACCGGACATCAATTGTACAGGAAACAAGTGCAAGAATTAACAAATGGGACCTCATTAAACTAAAAAGCTTCTGTACATCAAAGGAGGCAACCAGGGAAGTGAACAGAAAACCCACAGAATGGGAGAAAATTTTCACCAGAGACACATCTGACAGATGTTTAACATCCAGAATATATAATGAACTCGAAAAACAGAGAATCAAGGCCAGAAGTAAC
>NW_008348207.1:9209-16931 GCF_000622305.1 Nannospalax galili | reverse complement strand
GTACTTGAACCAGTGTCCAGTTTACAAAGAGGAGGGTCAACACAGAGGAATCATTTCCTCCATGCTTTCAAGTGAAGCCAACCATGGTCGAACAGGACCTTTCACTTATCTTCACACAGGCAGAACTGTTAAAAGAAAGGAGCCAGGGGCTCCTCCCAAGTCCATGTGACCCCTGAGGCACAGATCCTCAAACGACCTTAAGAGTGAAAATAAATAGGTTTATCTGGGCCAACTGTATGGCCTTAAACACCCAAAGGGAAAGTATAACTGAAGATTAAAGGGGAAAATATAATGTCTTAAGAGTCCATATGTATAGCTAAAGGCTAAATAACAAGCAAAAATGCCATATAGGAGATACCTTCTTTTGAGTTGTTGGCCAGGGTGGCCAAAGGGACTCCCTGATAGTAACCCAGCATAGAACTGGGAAAATGAACAGCATACCCCAATCTTATCTAAAGGAATATTGACAACTGATTGCTGCTAGATGAGAAACAGCTGATCTTCCTAAAACAAAGACCTCTAGATAGGCTGACTAGATTCACCAGAAGGGCAAGTAGTGGGGAATGGCTGGGTTGCTGACAACACAGCAGACAGTAGCAGGGATATCAGCATACAAGGGCTCTAGTAGAGTGAGGGAGGCTATGTGAGGGTGTCATCTGGGAAGTGGGTATATAGTTGAATAAGATGGTTTGGGATGTTCTGTGTGATATACACACACATAAAAAAATCAACAAATTTTTAAAAATGTATTATATTTGAGGAAGAAGCATGGAAATTTATGTCATGTTAATTAGTGGAGGTGATAAACATTGCCATTGAAATCTACCCCATGACTTTCTAGATGTACACAGATTATGACTAGTAATAATCAGATACATACAGATTAGAGATGCATGTGCGAATGTCTCAGTGTTAGTAGCCAAACAATGAGTCTTTCTGCAAGGAACAAAATATTCTAAAATGAAATGGAGATCATTTTTAAAGGTTAAAAACTCATTCAGTTTTGTGTCTTACAGTTTTGTGTCTTACAGCCACTTGTGAAAGGGATGTACTCTTGCTCTGGAGTGTGTTACTGAATATGTTAAAGCTATAATGAAATGCTCTTCTAGTCATGTAGTTGTCAAAAATTAAAAAAAAAGATAATAAACATCATTGTTACCAGGAAAATGTTAATTAAATTTAAACCACAATGAGAAACCACCACATACCTAACATCACAGCTAAACAAACTGCTGATGAATATAAGGAAAGCTAGGGCTCTCCTACAGTAGCAGGCATTCCCCACAAGGCAGCAACTCCTCTTTAGTTTATGGGTATACTCAGTAGAATAATGTACAAAAGACACAAAAATGCTCACAGAAGCCTTATTGAAAATAGCTAAGTACATACATAAATAACTGGAATCATTATCTATCAACAGAGAATATGCTTTATCCACAGTGACGAATATTTTAAAGCTATTAGAAAACAGACTATTGCTATCACACTGGTAAGCCACAGACCGTCTAGCAGCTCCCCAGTCTCTTTCTCCTTTCACAGCTCTCAAAAGAACCAAGTTTCCCCAACCCCCAACCAGGCATTTCCAGATGTCAGACCCCAAATGGAGAAGACAGAACTGGAACATAGCATAGTAGCCAGGCCTGTTGTTCTTTCAGATGCTCCTTATCCAAGAATGTCCTTGACACCTTTTAAACACTTGCTTTGGCCAGAAGTTCAAGAAAGCATCATGTCACTAATTCCACTCAGGTGGTGTCAGCAGACTGTGGTCTGTTTCCTTAGTGCTCAACAACTTCCCCCTCCCTGCTCTTTCACAAGGGCCCTTAAAAGGACTAAGTTTGCTCTCTGGGTTGAAGCTTTTCCTTCACCCTGCAGCTCTGTCTGGGTTTCTAGTAAACCATTTGCCTGAAGGTTGATCTATATCTGTCTTTCTATCCAACAATATTCCTCCCAAAAAACTTAGCTCCTCCCCTCCGCCAAAAAATATAACATTCACACAATAACATGGATGAATTTTATAAACATTGTTATTGATATAAAGAAGCCAGACACAAAGAAGTTATACTGTGTAAGTCAATGTGTACGGAATGTGAAATCATGCAAAAGTAATAAGGAATTTAGCACTTAGGGAAACAATAGAACATATTTTGGTACGTTTGGTTGGGTTTGATGGTTAATTCAGACACTGCTGTTAACTTGATTTTGCAGAAATTAGCCATTAGATAGGACCAAAAATCAGATTTACTTAAAGGAACCATTTTAAATGCTTATGTTTAATATTAAATAAATATTAGATTTGCTTGCTATTAAGTGTTGGCATTACTGCTACCCTATAATAATTGACTATCCACATGCTGCTTCTAAGCATCCTCCTGGGTTGTTGCCCCTCTAAAGGTCAGCAATTTGCTGCCTCTTCACCACTGTGGTGAATATTAGACCCTCAATTAATTATGGACAGACAAGGATACCATTTCTGAATGTGGTAAGACACGTTTAAATAAAAGTTTTAAAATGTCTTGTTTCTTGTCTTGTCTGTTCCATCTTCAGGAATCCACCCAGGGAATAATTCATCAAGTGAACAAGTTTATGTGCAGGGCTGGTCCCTGAGGTGCGCTCTGTGAAGCTGTCAACTGGAAACAATGAGCCCACAAGAAAAGATTGGTTAAGGAATATTTTGTCTGCACATCTTATCGAAAAATATACAGGTTTTGACTTTATGATTTAAATATCTATTAGTAACAGCATAAAAGATAAAAGGTACTATTAGGCCAGGTATGGTGTGGCACATACCTGTAATCTCAATATTCAGAAGGCTAAGGCAGGCAGATTTTAAGTTCCAGGTCAGCCTGAGCCATATAGCAAGTTCCTATCTCAAAATAGGCAATAATTACATCATAAATTCAGTTTAGAACATCAGTATTTATGGTATAATCTCATATTCTGATGTAAAGGGACAGTTCAGAAAGACAGAAGCATCCAAGTGGGTATCACTCAGTGGCAAAATTATATACAGGTAATTTTTCCTCTTAATTTAACAGCTTTTCTTCCTAAATTTTCTACAGCAAAATGTTTTATTTTATGTTTGGACCACTGAAAAGTGGCTTTCTCTGTGAGAATGAAATGTATCATCTTGGATCACATTCCTAAAAGTTTAATTATTGGTATAAGAGCTGAAGTTTTGTGCTTTTATTAAGTGGATATGTATGCACATGCAGAGCAAGCATGTACACAAACATAAATAAGACGAAATTCGGTTTCACAGCAAGCCAGCTCTTGCCAATTATTGAATGAAATTTCAGGACAACCATGCAAATAACTTCACAGTGTTTACAGATCCACCCGGTGCATTCACAGTACACACACACACACACACACGAACACACACACACGGCAAGACCTCATGAACACCAAATGAGAAAGTAGTATTTCGGTTATATTATTCACTTTGCACTGTTCGATTTGTCTCGCTTGTCAGTTGCGTGGTGGTTTCTTCAATTTATGAGTACTTTGGTATGGACTGGAAAACAAATGAGCATGTTACTGTATTTACTGGGTATAGTCTAGTTTACTGGTCAGATCAACCCTAAACCATGTATTTTGCAGAGATTCCCCCCATTAACTAGTCCAATCATGAAGTCAGCTTTGTCACATTCAGTATGGATATGCTCTCAGGAACAACTTTGGGTAAAAAGAGCCCATTCCTTCAGCTTCTCCGTGGCCTACTTTCTTGCGTTTTATTTATTCCTACTTGGTAAGCTTTCTATCACAAAGGACAAAATAGAATATTGGAGAAGTAAATTTTTCCGTAATTGCAAGATCTAGACAACACAAGGAGAGATCCGAAAAGTACCCTTACAGTCATGACTGACTTTCCTCTCATGTTCAAGAATCTACACATGGACAGCTCTAGTCTAGTTTTTGCCAGGCACTGTTAACAAGAACATGCAGACCCCAGCAGCAGCATGTCCCTGGGACATACGACCATTGAATTCGGTGCTGAGGGAAAGGTTTGGATGAAGGCTTGGGAAGTGTTCTGAGTTATAGAAGCTCGGAGCCATGACTCTGTTTATGTAAAAGTGTGAGATGGTATCTTTGGAGGATATACTCTGGGGTAGGTAGAATAAAGGAAATCTCAGCAGCTGTTGTGACCTGGCTTATTCCTAGATACATGCAAGTTGCCTTTATAACAAGGACCTCCACATTTACCTCTGGAGAAATGCCCAGCTCGTTTGCTTCCTGAAATTTATAATTTCTGATTCCATAGGACTTTTAAATAGTATATTATTCTGTCAAAATATGACTCATCAGCTAATAATGCTGTGCCATTCATCACAGGATCCTCTCTAGCATCACCCAAATGAAGGAGCCCATTTACAATCACACTTTTGAAAATGAATCATTTTGGGAAATTGACTCAATCTCCATATTTAATGTTTTAGAATAAATCAAATTTTTTAAGATTAGATGAATTATATTCAAACATAGAGTTGTATTTTAAGACACCTGCATTGCTTTCATTTAGAAATGAAAGGGAAAATCCAGACAATGACCCAAAGATAGGTGTTGTCAATTGCAATATATTCTGTCTCAATGCCTTTGTGCCTGATTCCCAGGTCAGCAGCAAGATGCTTACGATAGCCTCAAAGCAGAGCAAGGGAGGCTCTATGAAGGCGTCTTGAGCGAGGAAGTTGGAAATGATCTAGACAACTCTACACTTATGTAAATTCATCCTCCCTCCCTCCCTCCCTCTCCTCCTTCCTTCTTTCTTTCCTTCCTTCTTTCCATGTGTAATAAGGTCTAGGTAGCCCACACTGACCTTGAACTTATCCTCCTGCCTTAACGTCCTGAGTACTGGGATTACAGATGTGTACCACTGTAGAACCATTTATAATTAAAACATTAAGGACTCTGAACCTAGAAATAATATTTTAAACCTTACTTAATCCTAAAAACGTGTATTTACAACATCCCAGGTAAGCTCAAAGGAGGTATCTAGAATATTACTGTCCATAGGAAATAAAATGCAAGCTAGATATAGAATTTCACATTTTCTTTTTTTAAAAAAAATCATGCGTGTAAGTGTTGTCTGTATGTAAGGGCACCTGTGTCATACAATGCCCATAGAGACCAAAAGAGGGTGTCAGATCCCCTGGAACTGGTTGTTAGCTACTATGTGGGTACTGAGACCTGAACCCAGATCTTCTGCAAGAACAGTCAATGTTCTTAAATGCTGAGCCATCTCTCCAGCCTCAAATTTTACTTTTTCTTATGGCCACATAATGCCTTTAATCCCAGCACTCAGGAGGCAGAGGCAGGTGGATCTCTGTGAGTTCAAGGCCAGCCTGGTCTACATAGTGAGTTCCAGGACAGCTGGGGCTACAGGGAGACCCTGCTTCACAATGACCAAAAAAAAAAAAAGACTTGAAATGTATGTTTCGTGTGATTTAATATATCCAAAATGTTACAACAACATAAAATAAATGTAATTTCTAATGTTAATTTCTTCTAAGACATCTTTGAAACCTAGTGGGTTTTGTTTGGATTTTTTTTTTCGGTCTTTTTGAGATAGGGTCTCCCTGTAGCCCCAGATATCCTGGAACTCACTATGTAGACCAGGCTGGCCTTGAACTCACAGAGATCTGCCTGCCTCTGCCTTCTGAATGCTGGGATTAAAGGCATGTGCCACCATGCCTGGCTGAAATCTGTTGTTTTATGTTTATGCCACATCTCAATTCAGATTAGCCCCATTTCATGCACTTAAGAGCTTACAAACTTGTGATAAAAGGACAGTGAACTGGACAGCATCATACATGATGATGAATTTCAGTGTTCAAAAGTGAGCATATTTAATAAAAATGAGTGTGTTAGCTCTAAGTAGCAAATGCTGTACCGGCTAACTGCATATTAATAGTGATCATATAGACCACTGTCCAAGGTGCAATGGCAACTATAATTTTCTTCTTGTCTTCCTTCCTTCTTTTTTTCTTGAGACAGATCTCACCATTAGCCCAGGCTGGCTATATGAACTTGAGATACTCCTGCCTCAGCCTCTCTAGTGTTGGGATCATAAGTTAAATTGTATTTTGAAATGAAACTAAAACCAGCAAGAACTGTACAGCAACTTTTTTAAGATAATGTTTTTATGTAATTGTGAATTGCTGTATTCACAGAACTTGAATCATGTCAGGCAAAATATTAGATACAACAAAATTCTTATAAAACAAAAGCCATACTCGTTCAGGAAGAAGTCTTTAAGCTCACAGTATTTGATTCAGCAACTATGTCCTACTTAGAGCACTGATTATATGCGATTTGCCAAGAGGCACAATAGTTTAAAATTTAATAAAACCTCAAAGGAGTTTACAGGAGGGGTCAGCAAATAATTTTTTATAATAGGTCAGATAGCAGGTATTTTAGGCTTTGTGAGCCATCCATCTCTGCCATGGTGAATTAGCCCAGCATTTATATAATCTATAAGAAAATAGACATGGCTTTATTGACGAAAGTAAACAATGAGCCTAAGATCAGTGGTTTGCCAAACCCTCACTCATATAGCTGAGCAAAGAACTCAATAGATAAAACCCAACTGTAATAATAAACCTAAAGAGAGACGCTAGAGAAGTGGGTAAAACCCACACTAAAAAGTTTAAAATTAAAATTTCACAAGATACATGCAATCCATATCACCATAACCACAGAGGACTCTGAAAATCACTAAGTTATTGTTAGTATTTAAATAGAAAATGATCTAATATAAGGAAATACAAATGGCTCTTAAATACAGAAAGTATGCTCAACCTCACTCATAACAAGAGAGAGAACATTTGAAACTCCACCAACCTTGCTATTCACAAGAATATGGGGAGGCAATGAGAGTGTAAACTGATGCCTCCTCGTTAGAGACAAATTAATGATGTTCATCAAAATCATAACTGTATATCCCTTTGACTTACTAATTCAATATCTAGGAACTGGGGGAGGAGTTTTTGTGTATATCCTGTGCAAGCGTGTGTGCAAGCTCAGGCACTCGTCCATGTGCAGAAGCCAGAAGAGAACATCAAGAGCCCTGCTCCATCACTCTCCACCTTAATCCTTTGAGACAGGGTCTCTCACTGAACTGGGAGCTCGCTGGTGACCAGCAAGCCCAGCAAGCTCCGGTCTCCACTCCTGACAATACTGGGGTTCTAGGTATGTTTGGCCACACCCAAGCTTTTTATATGGGTCCTTGGGATTTGAACCCAGGTCCTCGTGCTTGCTCAGCAAGTGCTCTTACTTACTGAGTCATCCCTCTATCCCTATTTCTGGTAAATTTTTCCCTAATGAAATATATTAATTTGCTTTTATACGAAATGGCGGAACAGAAGTTTATTCACTACAACATTGTTACAGCACAATGAGTTCATCATTAGAAAGTGTGAAATAGTGGGCATCTTTAAGAGAAGAATGAGGATGCATATGAACTACTAATACAAAGGGTTCCCTCAGGGTATCTGAATGAGAACAAAAGTACAAAACTGCATAACTAGAACACTACTGTTTGTGCCAAACAGAGGGGAGGACAAGATCATTGATTAACATAACTACGCAGATGATAGACATTAGCACATATAACATATGTGCATGTTTGGGTTTACACTGAAATATCTTTGGAAGAATGAAAAGAAATTGCTAGCATTAGTTCTAATTGGCTGGGGAAATGGGCAGTTGGAGGACAATGAAGGATAG
>NW_008348207.1:0-502 GCF_000622305.1 Nannospalax galili | reverse complement strand
TGTTGACCCTCCTCTTTATAGACTGGACACTGGTTCAAGTCCATCTGGTGGGGTCTCCTTGGCCTCCTTGATCAAGAGGTCAGATTACCCACCACCATTACAGGACATTTTTTGAGATGCTCGTAGTCCCTGGGAACTAATCGACCCAGTAGGGCAGAGAGCAAAAAGTGTCCTTTGTGTCCCTCTGACCCAATTAGTATAGATCTCAAGGTATGTCTGTTAAACATCCAAGAACGTTAGTTCCACCATTCTGGCATTTTTAATTACTGTGTGTCTTGCAGATAAATCTTGGGTAATGACCAGTTAGTCTCAAATAAACCTTATCTAGAGATATTTTTCTTGATCTTTTATGTATAATTTGTCAGTAGATTGTAGGAATAATATGGTTCACTCTGGTTTTCGTGACTAGCTAGGCATTGTTTCTCTCTTTTATCGTCACACCCCTCTATCTTGGTTTTCCCAATTAAGGTGCCCCCACATCCCCCCCTTTCTTCCTTACTAA
>NW_008348206.1:35042-38137 GCF_000622305.1 Nannospalax galili | reverse complement strand
ATGCTTTAGTGGCAGAAATATGGCCCATTATGGACCTTCCAGTCACAGTGATAGATGGCCTGTCTGTCACTCAAGTCCTTGGAGAGACTGTATTTTGTCATAGCCCAGGAAAAATGTCACTGGTAAGGCATGAGAAAGTGCCCTGCTTCTTTGGAGAGAGCAGGCACTTCTCCATGTCCACCATGCATTTTTGTACAGGATGTTTACAGAAAACAACATTGTCTCCTGGGTGTATAGATATGCCCCTGTAAATGTGTTCTGTGTCCTGGTGTGCATGGTGTTCCCTGTCAACTTGACTGGTGTCTTGGTGCATTTTATCCATGAACCTTGCCATCTGGACATATTTGAATATCTATGGATCACATGACTAGCAATAGGCATCTAGAGAAGCCATTTTCATCCTCCTGAGACAGGATCATCACCGTCAATGGGAAGCACATGACATTCTGTTACAAATGGAAGGGGTGAGCCAGCATAAACTGGTTGAACTAAGTAGTAGTACTACATTGTATTAAACAGCATAGGATGGATCCTGTAATCGTATGCACACCCCTTTATTAGGTGCTAATGTCACTACAAATACCACCGCAAGGCAGTGGTGGAATGGATCTCCCTACACTGGGCATATCTCAGTGCATTGGGTTCTCCCAGGGTTTATGTGGCTTTGTGGGCAGTAAGGCTGTATATGCCATGTGGCTGGTCTGGGCTTTATGCCTGGGTATACTGGTACCTAATTTGGGAGATTCTCTCTGCAGTCCCCCAGTCACGACACAACTGGAATGTTGTGTACTTCCAGTGTCCCTGATAGACGTGCACTCCATAGTGTTTTCATCCACTGGCTGTGTGTTTTTCTTGGAAAGCTCTATAAATAGAAGACTATCAATAACTGCCATGCAGAGCACACTGTGTGTGCATTCAGCCAGACCCATAAGGCTTTTCTCATGGTGAGACAGACAGCTAAGAAGTTGTGCTGCAACTACAATGGCCTTAGATTTGCTGACAGTTTACCAAGGAGGAACTTGTGCTGTGTTACACTCCAAATGTTGTGTACATCCTATAGACATATAAAATAAAAATAAAAAAATAACATCTATCATATGAACAAACAAAAAAAGCAGTGAATGAGATTCTGACAATCCAACAGTTATTGGAAATCATACCTAGAGTAATGGTGGGATAGCATTTCCATTCCTAATGTGGGCCATCCTAACCTTGGGAGGTACAGCCCGCTTATTGGTCTTATCTGTGTTTCCTGTATTATTACTGTGCACTATGGGTCCAAGGAGTGTCTTGTGGGCTGCTTGCAGCAAAGAGCCTGGTGCCCAGAAAGTGTGAGATGAAGGGAGTGGAATCAAGGACATGAGGGCCAGATGAAGTTTTAGACAGCAGGAGAGTGGTTTAGTCGCAGAGGATGACTTAGTTAAGATGGCTGCTCCTGGATATCTGGGAACCAGTAAGAAATAGTGAAGGTGCACAGGGTGTAACTGGGAACAAAACCAGTTTAGGGAAGTAGTTACCTTTGTGTGATTTCCTACAAGATGTCCTTGGAGCCTGGGGCACATGTTCTCACCTGTGTGCTAGTGAATACAGCATGTGGTATTTCCAGCACCTCCTCCAATCTTCTTTAATGTCAGGTTTCCACAACACCCACTTCCTCTGGTCTGGGAACTCAGGCCCTAGAACACAGGGTTCTACCAGACTTAGGTCTACTCCAAATGCATAGCAGCCTGTGAAATCACTGTAGAGTGAGTCCAGAGCTAGACTCCTGGATGTATGTGGGAGGAGCCTGAGGCAGGGTTGAGGGGTGGAGTCTGGTTGGTTAGGAATACTTCTGTGGGTCTGGGGAGGGAAGGGGCAAAGAAACAAAGATGGCAGACTGTGGAAAGTCAGTGGCCTTAGAGGAGGGGTGTGACTTAGGCATGGTCAGAAGACTGACAGACCTGGAACGAGGGAGGAGTTTCAGGGCGAGAGGAGCCAACGGCTCCAGGGAAGGCAGAATCTTGTTTTGACTCATCAGACCTGGAGACATCCGGTAGAGCTCTTTATTGCAAAACAGGGGAGGATCTAACCCCTCCCTGTCTGCACTGGAACATGGAAACTCACTGGAGCCACAGGGACAACATGGAGAGGAGTGATGAGGAGCTGCATGTGGTGCGGGCTTGACAACTCAGGGGGTGAGTGGAGAGGGCTTTAAGTGGACCAGAGGTAGGGTGGAGAAACTCACATGGTCAGAAATCTGTGTCCCTGAACCCCAGGAGGAACAGGACTGAGGATCTCTGGCACTCAGAACCAGAGTAAATGTGCAGAAACTCAGGAGGGATTTCATATTTTTTGGGAGGTGTGAGTCTTATAGACACTGGTCCTCCTGTAGCCCCAGCTACACTGGTCTCCAGTAGCACCAGCTAGCCTGATCTCACTATGCATCACAAACTGGCCTCCATCTCACAGAGATTCACCTGCCCCTGCTTCCAGAGCACTGGCTTTAAAGGTTTGTGCCACCAAGCCCTGTATTTTTGTTTTTTTCTTTTTTTTTTAGTTTGTTTTTTTTTAAATGGGGTCTTCCTGTTGCCCCAAGTGGCCTGGAACTTACCATGTTAACTGGATTAACCAGGATACAACAGAAATCCCCCCATCTCACAGAGATTCACCTGCCCCTGCTTCCAGAGCACTGGCTTTAAAGGTTTGTGCCACCAAGCCCTGTATTTTTGTTTTTTTCTTTTTTTTTTTAGTTTGTTTTTTTTTAAATGGGGTCTTCCTGTTGCCCCAAGTGGCCTGGAACTTACCATGTTAACTGGATTAACCAGGATACAACAGAAATCCCTTCCTGGGATTAAAGGCATGGATGACCATGGTCAGCCCTTTGAGAAATATTTGAGTACTTTGGGTCATGGTTCCTATTAGACAAATTTTATATCATACAAACTAGGACTAATCCTGATTTTTTTCCATTTATTTTATGACTGCCAAAATATGCCCATAGAAATGTCTGAAAGATTTTTAAAATTTTGTGTTTAAATACTGGAGAGTTGCATGTAGTCTTAGAAAAGTATTTCATACACAGTATTCCTCTCCTTGCTAGGGTGGAACAAAGGGCT
>NW_008348206.1:29841-33684 GCF_000622305.1 Nannospalax galili | reverse complement strand
TGAAGTTTTTGGTTCACTATTTATGCTCTTTAAGTTGCAGAAATATACTAATTGCAAATTGTAATATCTTGCTTTTTTCCTGTATTAATTATGGTGAAGTTTTCTCTTTCCTTCTTGCCCTTAGTATCAGCTGATGCACAATTCTGTGTGAGAAGTGGATGCCCTTGGCTCTGCTCCGATTAGAGTGGAAGTGATTCCTCAGTTCGTCATTTAGTACAATGCTGGGCTGAGGTCTGAGGCACACCGTCTTCATTTTCTCCTGTGTGTTCCTACTATTATCCACTTCAAAAGTCTTTCTTTTTTAACTTGATAGTTTTAATTTTTTTGAGAATTTATATGAGCACTGTGTTTGCAACATTTCCTCTATTCTTGCTTCCCACCAAAGCCCTCTCATGTCTCCCCTGTTCTCTCTCAATTTCTTGTCTCTCATTTGATTGTTGTTACACATACACTTAAACACATATATACATATAATGTACTCAGTTCATGTTTTCGTGAAGATGTGCACTTGTGTATTGGGCCTTGGGACCTGAGATTAGATAACCTATCAGGGAAAACATGCCTGGAGAGAACTGATATCTTCCCTCAGCATTCATTGTTTTCTTGTGGCTCTTCATGTAAAGCTGAAAAACTCCCTCAGTGTTAGTCCATCCATGAGCCCACCCAGCCCCTTCCCTGTAAGACACCGTTTTTTCTCCTCCCAGAAGCCCCCAGTGGCTAAAAGTTCCATAGGTTGGGTTGGGATTTCTTACCCACTTCCCCATGTCTATGCGGGGATTCTGTCTGATTTGAGCTTGCATAGGACTTGTGCATGCTGTCACCACTGCTATGAGTTCATATGAGTAACTGACCAGCTGCCTGGAAGACTGTTTCCTTGTGATCATTCACCCCATATTTGACTGTTTTAAGGAATGTACCAAACATTTTACTTTGCCTGAAGTTTATTAATAGAAACAAAGCATAAAATGAGGTTTTTGTCATTTATTGTTTCCTTGACAACATTGATCTTGTTCTGGCATACGCTAGTGAAAGTGTGTGCAGGTAAAGCAACGATTGTGCGTGACTTGTGGTGCAACAGGAACACAGCATAAATGCAACATTTGTTCTTTTTACTTTAGAAAGACCAGCTCTATCACAGTGCCCAAGAGACTGGCACTCATATCGAGATAAATGCTTAGTTTTTTCTCAAGCTTCCAGACCCTGGAGTGAAGGTCTAGCTGACTGCTCTGCAAGGGAAGCCACGTTGCTGCTTGTTCAAGATCAAGAAGAATTGGTAAATTGTTCAGTAAAATGGTTTAGTAGAATTCAACACTTTCTTTTTTAATATTTTATTTTATGTATATGAGTGCATTGCCAGCATGTATGTAAGTACACCCATGCCGTTACAATGCCCTCAGAGGTCTGAAGAGGGCATCAGATTCCCTGGAACTGGAGTTATGGGTGGTTGTTAACTACCCTGTGGGTGCTAGGAATCAAACCCAGGGCCTCTGCAAGAGCAGCCAGTGTGATCAGCCACTGAGCCATCTCTCCAGCCCCTTAGCACCATCTTTAAACTGTACTGATACCTCTGAATTTTAACCAAGTGTCTGTGCAAAGGTGGTGGAGAATTTGACCTCTAAAAGCTCATCATCTGTAAGACTAATCAAGCATAGGCACCAAGAAATTAATATAATGAGATGAATCAACTGGAAATTTAAATACAGAAAAAGTAATTTCACAAGGAAGAAATAATTAGCTCTGGTGGGGAGTTATGAAGGTCTTCAAACAGGAGTGATGCTTGAACTTTAGGGTAAGTAAAAGAATGAGTCTTGCTTAAACAGATTCAAAGTTAAGTCTCTTATTCTGTTTTGATTCTAGATGTTCATACAGAACTTCTCAAGGAGAAAAGGACAGTTATTTTGGATTGGACTAAATTATACATTACCAGAGAAGATGTGGAAGTGGATAAATGGCTCTATTTTACATTCTGATCTGTGAGTAGTAAAAGAGCTAATTTGAGTTTTTCATTCACATCAGGTTTAGTGAAAATTGAATTTTGTGATTTTAATTTAGTCTAACCGAAATTAGAATATCTAAAGATTCTT
The DNA here is from genome assembly GCF_000622305.1 of Nannospalax galili. Classification (NCBI taxonomy): domain Eukaryota; kingdom Metazoa; phylum Chordata; class Mammalia; order Rodentia; family Spalacidae; genus Nannospalax; species Nannospalax galili. The sequence goes on along the minus strand of NW_008348206.1, from coordinate 31,600 downwards.
GAGAGGTTTGGAATAGCCTGAAACAATGATTCCAAAGCTGGTTGAAAATTTCCATGTACAAGACAACATTAGCCCTTAATAATAATAATAACAATAATTAATAATAATGTGTGTGTTTATTTGCAATGGAGTATTTTGGTTTGTTTGGTTTTTTTTTTGTCTCCCTGCTGGCCTGGAATTCATTGTGTAGACCAGACTGGCCTCAATCTCAGGTCCACCAGCCTCTGCCTCTTGTGTGCTGAGATTAAAGGCATGTACCACCATGCCCAGTTGCAGTGAAATTTTAAAAGATAAGGAACAGGGGCCGGAGAGATGGCTCAGCGGTTAAGTACACTGACTGTTCTTGCAGAAGACCCATGCAGCACCTAAATGGCAGCTAACAACTGTCCGTAACTCCAGTTCCAGGGAATCCAACAGCCTCTTTTGTCCTCCGCCGGCATTACACAACATTAGGATACACTTACCTACATGCAGGCAATACACAGATACACATAAAATAATAATAATAATAAAATAATAATAATAATAATAATAATAGTAAAGGTATTTGCCACCATACCTCATCCTAGAATTCTTCTTTTATATTTTGGGAGATGGTATCATGTGATTGCTATGTACCTGGAGCTTGCTATGTACCTGAAGATGATCTAGAAAACTTGATATTCCTGCCTGTTTCCCAACTCCTGGGATAAGAGTCATGGTTCATCATGGCTGCTCAGGAGTCCCTCCCTCCCTTTTTTCTTTTTTCTTTTTTCCTTTTGGAGTCAAGGTTCCACATGAGCCAGGCCGGCCTCTGTTTCACAGAGATCTGCACACCTCTGCCTCCAGAGTCCTGGAATTGAAGACGTGCACTACCACACTCAACCTTCCTTAGTGTTTTTATTCCCTGTGATGTCCTTGGTGTCCTGAATGTTGGCTTGTTGGCAGTATTCTTTCTTTCCTGTTAGAATTTGTGGTGTGTGTGGCACGTGGTTGACTAATTCTCAGCTCTTATCCATTTATTGATTCCTCACATTAAATGTGTGATTTCCTTTTTCTTAATGGATAATTTCTTTTTAATTGCTGTGTATATTATTTGCCTTTAATTATAATCTGCAGTGCTCCTTGAGTGAAATTAATTGCATTAATTCATGAGTTTCCTGCAATGCAGTTTTATCTCTATGAATTTTAAGTGACATTTTTCCTGAGTAGAACATTATGGTTGACAGTTACTTTCTTTTGGAGCTTTTAATATATTGTTCCCTGTGCATTGGTTTTAAGGGTACTTGATGAATCATCTCATAGTGTTCTGTTGTCTGTCCCATTGGTATGTAGGTTCACGGTGTTTGTTTGAAGGGAGAGGCAGAGATTCCCTTAAAGAAAGGATAGCGGAGAGTTCTCAAAAGAAGAAGATGGCTATGAAGCATCTGAAAAGATATTCAACATCACTACTAATTAGGGAAATGCAAGTTAAAACCAATTTAAGATTTCATCTTACACTAGTCATACTGACTAAGATCAAGAGAACAAATGATACCAAATATTGGAGAGGATGTGGGGAAAGGGGAACACATAGCCACTGCTAGTGGGGCTGCAAACTTGTACAACCACTATGGAAATCACTGTGAAGAATACTTAAAAGACTACAAATGAAGCTACCATTTGACACACTTATACCACTCCTTGTCATACACCCAAAGACTGATCCTATTGTAGAGACACTTGTACATCCATATTTGTTGCTGCTCTTTTCACAATAGCTAAGAGATGGAAGCAACCT
>NW_008348206.1:16265-29543 GCF_000622305.1 Nannospalax galili | reverse complement strand
GAAAGAGAAGAACAGTAGGAAACAGGCCTTAATAAGAGAGATATGGATAAAAATTGGGTTAGTTTAAGGGAGGAGGGAGGGAAGGATATACAAGTAGGACCTTTAACTTATCCTCACATAGGCAGAACTGGTGAAACAAAGGAGCCAGGAGTTCCTCCCAAGCCCATGTGACCCCTGAGGAACAGATCCTCAAATGGCCTTAAGAGTAAAAATAAATTGGTTTATCTGGGCCAACTGTAAGGCCTTAAATACCCAAAAGGAAAGTATAACCAGAGATTAAAAGGGCCAATATAATTTTTAAGAGTCCATATGTATAGCTAAAGGCTACATAACAAGCAACAATGCCATATAGGAGATACCTTCTTTTGAGTTGTTGGCCAGAGTGGCCCCAGGGACTTCAAGATAGTAACCCAGCATAGAACTTGGAAAATGAACAGCAGACCCCAATCTTATCTAAAGGAATATTGACGACTGATTGCTGCTAGATGAGGAACAGCTGACCCTCGTAAAAGAAAAACTTCTGGATAGGCTGACTAGATTCACCAGATGGACAAGTAGTGGAGAATGGCTGGGGGTGCCAACCACACAGTGGACAGTAGCAGGGATATCAGAGTATAAGGGCTCAAGTGGGTGGAGGGAGTCTATGGGAGGGTGCCATCTGGAAATTGGGTGTATAGTTGAATAAGATGGTTTGAGATATTCTGTGTGATACATACACACACACACACACACACAACTCAACAAATTAAAAAATGTATTATATTTGAGGAGGAAGCATAAAATTTTATGACATGTTAATTGGTAAAGGTGAGAAACATTACCATTGAAATCTACCTGATGAATTTACAGACATACACAGGTGCCAAGGATCCAAGTGCAACTGATTATGACTAGTAACAATCAGATACATACAGATTAGAGACACATGCACCAGCATCTCAGCGTTATTAGCAAAAACAATGAGTTTTTCTGTAAGAAACAGCATATTTTAAAATGAAATGGAGATGTTTTTTAAAGGTTAAAAACTCATTCAGTTTTATGTCTTACAGGGCTTGTACTGAGTTCAATACTGTATAATTGTTTTAATTCAACAGCAAACCTAAAAATTTTATAGACATTTTTGAAAGAGATGTATCTTTACTCTGGAAATTGTTATTGAATATGTCAATGCTGTTGTAATAATATGCTTCTTCTACTTATGTCATTAAATAAATAAGTTAAAAAACAATAAAAATAAAACCTGAGAAACAAACAAACAAAAAAACAAAACAAAAACCCAAAATACCAAAAGAAAAAAAAAACCCAAATGACTTTGTATGCTGGTTTTGGAGTCATAAATGATACAAGAGTGAGGGGTTCATGATTTTTGGATTACAGTCAGAGATGCTGTAGCAGGAGAGTTCCTGCATGAAGAAGGTCCCATCTGGACTAGAGGCCCTAAAAGACCATTTTGTGAAGCTGTGAAAGTTATGTCTTGGGTGTGTGGAACCTCTTGATGGCAGTGATGCTAAAACCATGATGCATTTGCCAAGGAGACCTACAATGTGGGAACAGAGCTAGCCTCCATTTAAAGCCAAAGTCCTAGACATCCATTATGTTTTGTTTGTTTTTTTGTTTTGTTTTTGAGTGTTTTCCCTATTATTTTGGTCTTAATTAGTTTTATTTTTTTCTCACTGTATCTGTATTCCTCCCTTTTGGAATGGTAGTGGGTAATCTATGCCACTGTATGTTTGAAGTACATAATTTTTCTCTTTTGATTTTAACAGTAAAGAGTTTGCCTGAGTCTCATAGTAGTTTTTGGAAAGATGAACAGTGTTGAGATTGTTAATGATTTTGGAGTCTGTTTAAGTTGGACTAAATACACTTAGCATTATGATGTGGTTACAATCATGTGGATGCCAAGCAGGGAATGTGATGGTTTGAATGAGGAAGACTTAGGCTTATGTATTTATACACTCAGTCCAAGTTGATGGCACTCTTTGGAGAGGATTAGAGGGTGAAAAATTGTTGCAAATATGTCACTGGGGGTATGATTTGAAAGTGTATAACCTTGCCCCCACACGAACTCTTCTCTCTCTGCATGTGATAGAAGATGTGATCTTTCAACTTTTGGCTTTTGGCAGCATACCTGTCTGATTATCTTCCCTTCCTTGTCATTTTTAACTTTGTCTTTGGAACCATAAACCAAAAAAAGTTTTCATCATTGAATTGATCATGGTAGTTTATCACAGTAAAAGAAAAGTAACTAAGACAGATTTGGAACCAGAGCATCAGGCATTGCTGTGAAGATTCTGACCATATTTTCTGGATCAGTGTGGAAGAAGATGGAACTTTGCTTTTGGTTGATGTATATTACCACAGGAGGGGGAAAGTAACTGGCACACATTCTGATTGAGATACTGCTGACCAAGAACAAAATCTCATACTTTTCTCTCATTTTTTTGTTTAACATCCCCCAAGCCCACCAGGCTTGGGTATTCAACAAGAAAAATAGCGAAAACAAAAGTCTTGAGTTTATGTGATAAATTTATTCAAAGAAAGAGTCTTACAGTTAGGTGAGTGAATACAGGAATGGCTTTTTGTTGTGGGGAACACAGATCTTATATAGGAATCAGACTTGGGGTAACCAAGGAATCACCAAGGAATCACCATGGATATTTTACTACCAGAAAGTAACTGCGGATGCAGCCAGTTGCTGCATTACTTCACCAATTCCAGTGCCCAAAGACCGAACCGAAAGTAAGTTTCTAAGAGACCTGATTCATCATGGAGGCACAGCCTGTCAGCTCAAACTGCTGAAGCAGAGAGCTCAGAAGCTCTTAAAGTGACACTCTCTTAATTTCCAATGCTTATGGCAAGCATGGCTCCTGACATATCCCCCTTTCTTTTTATATTTTTTAAAGATGAAGTACATGCCAAGACTTGGGATGGAAAGACCGTGCCTGTCTTAGGTTGTCCTCTACCAGAGTGAAAGCCATTGGGGGTGGCCAGTATCCCACTTTACTCTGAGAAGATCTTACCCATCACTGGCTAACCAGCCTCCGGAAAGCTCCCGTCAATTGGCCATGGCCTTGGGGAAGAAACAGGAAATATTGCTTTTGCAAAGTACGTGTGCAAAAGTGTGCCACTGAAGTAGACAACTTTACTTTTTTAGCTTTTAAGTGCTTAGCTTTTAGGTGCTTTTAGGTCTGCTTTAGGTCTATAGTCTATTGTCCATTTGGTCACTGTAGGCATAGGCTGCACAGGCCTAATTCCTCCCTCTAAGTGTAAAACAAAAGGACACCAACGTGGAGTTGGGAACAAGCATGGGAAAAGTTCAGGCATAGAAGAGCAGGACAGCGACATCAGTCGGTGCAACACGATGGCACAGGCGGCATAGAGACCGGAGATTCAGCTAATCGAACGAGGCATTCAGGTACCCAACGTGCATTGGCAGCATCCGGTGGAAAAATACAAACATGCCCTCTCCCCCAAATGAGGGCAGGATCTGGGCCATGCCAGAGTCCCGTACAAGGATCCTTCCATTTGACTTTGGCATAATCTGTGGAAGAAGAAGGATTCCACAATCTATCAGCTGCAGAGCGACCTTGGGCATCCAGGGTTAAGAAATTTAAAACAAAGAGAGCATGATTTAATTGATTTTGTGGTGACTGGGTATACAGTTGACTATGTTTAATCTTTTCCACTTGCAACTTGAGAGTACCATGAGCACGTTCGATCATTCGATAATGCCCTGACCTTGTGGATTATAAGGAATTCCTGTTTTATGTTGGATAGCAAATTGTACACAAAAATCATGAAATGAGCGAGAAGTATACCCAGAACCATTATCAGTTTTCAAGATTTTGGGAGTTCCAAGTGCTGAAAAGCAATGAATGCAGTGAGTGATGACGTGTTTAGTACTTCCACCAGTAAGAGCAGAAGCAAAGAGAAAACCAGAAAATGTATTTATGGTAACATGAACATATTATAATCGTCCAGATTCTGGAATGTGAGTAACATCCATCTGCCATAATTGATTAGGAATAAGCCCACCAGGGTTAATTCCTACATAAGGGACATGAGAAACAGTAGGACATTGAGGGCAGCGGCAAACAATATCCCGAGCAGCTTCTCGCGAGATACCAAATTGCAGCCACAAACTATTACTATTTTGATGATGTTTAGCATGGGCTTGCTGAGCAAGCTCCACATTTGATAAGGCTACAAGTTTAGTATGAAGATCAGCTAAATCATTTCCTCGAGTGAGGGGTCCAGGTAAATGAGTATGTGCTCGAATATGAGCCGCAAAGAATTTCCTTGTCCTGGCAATAATAGAAGACTGTATTTGAGAAAACAATTCATGTACCATACTATTAGAAGTTTTTATAACAGGAACAGTTTTCAATACACATAAAGCAGAAAATACATAAAAACTATTAGTATAATGATTAAACTCTTGATCTGGAAATCTTTGAAACACTAAAGCCACCGCATGAAGTTTAGCAACCTGTGCAGAAGACTGTGAAGTATGAACCACTACAGCGTTTCTGTCAGCAACATAGGAGGCACGTCCACTGGAAGAGCCATCTGTGAAAATCAACAAAGCATTTGGCAAGGGAACAGAGCTTGTAACTAGGAAATATAAGATCAGTGGTTTGACAAAACTGCAGAAGCTTATGTTTAGGATAATGATTATCAATAGAACTTGAATAATTAGCTAGGGCAATTTCCCAAGCATCAGAAGTTTGAAACAACCAATCAACCTGAGATTTACTAAAAGGAACTATGATTTTAGCAGGTTCCTGCCCAAAATACGTAGTAGATTCAGATATAGCATAACTGCTGTTCAGTAATAGCAGATTCAACCTTTTCCAATGCATTACGTGCTGCTGGAGTAAGTTCCCTTAGTAATATAGGATCAGAATCTCCTACCAGAATCTGAAATAAAGGGCTTAAATCATGGGTTGTGAGTTTTAGATAAGGTCATAACCAATTAATGTCTCCCAATAACTTCTGAAAATCATTAACCGTTTTTAAAATGTCTTTTCTGATCTGAATCTTTTGAGGTTTGATTTCCTTAGGATAAAGAACATGACCCAAATAAGAATAAGGAGGGTGTCTCTGCACTTTTTCAGGACCTATTTGTAAGCCAAATTGTTCTAAAGCTTCCTGGATGGAAAGAAAAACCTGTAGAAGCAAATCCTCATCTTGATGAGCTAGTAAGATATCATCCATATAATGAATAATGTACACTTGTTTAAAAGACTCAAGTACCTTTTGAATGGCATGAGCCACAAACTTTTGACACAAAGTAGGACTGTTAGCCATGCCTTGAGGCAAGACCACCCATTGATATCTCTTTAAAGGTTCTTTAAAGTTAGCCGCGGGTGCGCTAAAAGTGAATCTTTTACAATCCTGTGGTGCAAGTGGAATAGTATAAAAGCAATCTTTTAAATCTGAAATAATTTTATGAGTTTCTTGAGGTACAGCAGAAGGCAAGGGTAAACCTGGTTGTAAAGCTCCCACAGATTCCATAGTTTTATTAATTTTTCTAAGGTCTTGTAACAATCTCCATTTACCAGATTTTTTTTTTTTTTATGACAAAGATAGGAGAATTCTATGGTGAATTAGAGGGCATAATATGTCCTGCGTTGAGTTGTTCCTGCACTAACTTCTCAACAGTAACTATTTTTTCTGTTGACAGAGGCCACTGAGGCACCCATACAGGATCTTCAGATTTCCATGTAATTGGATCTGCATGAGGTGCAGGCTGCTCAGCGACCTCAATTAAAAATGCTGTGGGGTATCAAAGTGTGACGATGATTGGGAAGGCCCAACTTGGTTGTTGGAACTGGAAAGGCAAACTCCCATTTTGGACATAACATCTCGACCCCAAAGATTGATAGGCAAGCCAGAAAGTATGTATGGAATAAACAGACCTTCATGTCCCTCATCATCCTGCCAATGAAGTTCATCACTACATTGTTTTGGATTCATATTTTGACCTATACCTTGCAGATGAGTGATAGTAGGCTTCTTGGGCCATGCTTTAGGCCAATGCTGTTCTGAGATTACAGATACATCCGCACCTGTATCAAGCAAACCTATGAAACGTTTTCCATTAATGGTTAAACTTAATTCTGGCCAATGTTTGTGAATTTTTTGAACCCAATATATATTAGAGGACTTCAAGCCTCGAGTTCTTTTAGATCCTTTTGGAAAGGAAAACAAGGGAAGCAAGATTAACCATGCTAAATTTTGTCCTTGTTGAATAACAGAAACCTTTGAAGGCAAATGTAGCATAATCTTTACTTCTCCCTGGTAATTTGCATCAATGATTCCAGGAGAGACTAATACTCATGACATGGACATGCTATTGGTGCCTAATATTACACCTATTGATCCTAGAGGCACAAGACCAAAAACTCCTGTTGGTAAGGCTTGCATACCTATTTTTGGAGTAATTACTGCATAAATGGAGGAACTGAGATTTAATTCTAAATTACCTGATTGTGCTCAGAGAAGTTCCGAAATGGATTGTTTCCCTTCTGAAATGCCCCATATTGTCTGGGGGCATGACGCTGGCCCCTCCTCCCATTTCCTGTATGAGATCTAATGTAGTTTTGAGGTCCATTTTATATCATCCTGGGTTTGCCGTGAAAGTGCCCAGGAGGACCTTTTCCTTTTTTGTAAGTACAATTACCACAAGGGCATTGATTTTGAAAATGTCTCAGTTGACCACACTTAAAACATCTTTTCTTATTATGTTGTTGGAATAAGACATCATTCATAGGTTTGTTTTGCAGAGCAGCAGCAATGGCCACATCTTGTGTATAGGAAGGGCCAATGTCAGAACAAAGTCTGATATAATCAGAGAAATTTCCTTTCTTTCTATATGGCATAAGAGCAGCTTGACAGGCAGAATTAGCATTTTCATAAGCTAAATGTTTCACAAACTGTAGACTAGCATCAGAATCACCCAGAAGTCTGCCTGCAGCTGTTAAAAGCCTAGATACAAAATCCTGATATAACTCATCAGGACCCTGCCTAATCTTAGCCAGGTCCCCAGTCTGCTTGCCAGCGGTGGGCAGCTTGTTCCAGGCTTTTTTTTTTTTTTTTTGCTGCAGCATTAGTTTGAGGATAAACAGCAATAGGAAAGTTTATCTGTTGGTCCATTTCCCTATATTGGCCTTCACCAGCAAGCATTTCAAAAGTAATGGGAATATTTTGATCTCTATTTAGGTCAGCAGTAACCTGACAGAATCCACCAAAGTCTGATTTCCATCAAAGAAAATCTCTGACTGACAGACAAGCCCTGGCTATTTGCTTCCAATCATTAGGAGCCAAGGCTTCAGTAGTCATAGATTCTATCACTGCCTGAGTAAAAGGAGCTGTAGGCCCACACTGTGCACAAGCAGATTTCAATTCTTTCAGAGATTTGAATGGAAACGTGACATGCGTTCTAACCCTATTTCCCTGGCCATCATCACGTTCGACAACTGGAAAGACATGAAATCCTGACATATCCTCTCCAGTAGCAGCTGCATGCTGCATACTTATTTGTAACGGTGACATTAAAGATAAAGAACAAGAAGCAGAGGGATTGTGTACCATGGTCATAGCAACAGAGTTGCTACGCACCTGAGGAGGACACAGTCCTGCAGCCTGAGAAGAACCTGCAAAAGGCAAATTCATTTGAGTTTGTGTATATGTTACCTGAGTGTCCTTTTCAGGCTGTTTCTGTTTTTTAGAGGAAGGAAAAGTTTCTTGTAAGTGCAAAGCAGAAACCTTTTCAGATAAATCAAATTCCTCATCAGAATGATCTCGCAAAGCATCAAACAACCTCAGAGAATCTTCTACTTCATAACCTGGAGGAGCAGAAGGCTGATTAATACAAGTTAGCACACCTTTCTCAGCGAGGTTTCTTTTTTCGTATCTAGAATCCAAGGAATCTCGAATGAGAGTCCAGAGACTGAAGGCATTGATTGGAACCTTCAGAGGTCTTTCTTTGTCATAAAAATCCTGCAATTCTTTTTCCAGTTTTTGCCATACTTCAATGTTCAAGGAGCCCTGTTCAGGAAACCAAGGACAAACATGTTCAATGAATTCCAGAAAGTAATTCAATTTTTGCAAGCTAACTTTTGCACCTCTTTCCTTAAACATATGTTTAAGCATAAACAGCTGACGACTGTTACCTTGTCCCATATCCGTGGTAAAGAAGAATTTGAACCTAAAAGAAAATTCCTAAAAGGAAAAATTAGTAAAAGCAAAAGTTAATTAAAAGTTGTAAAGGCGGAGGTGTCTTCACTGAAGTTTGCACCTCAAGGTCTGAAGACAGACTGATCTGCAAGCAAAAAGAGGTATTCATATACCAAGCAGGTTTCCAAGGTAACGATCAATAAATCGAAGGTAGAGATTGGACACTCCTCTGCTCCAGAGAGATCTAGAAACAGGTAGTCAAGGATGACACAAACATACACAATAGGTTGTTAAGGTGACATAAAACATATCCATGAAATAACAAGGTGAGAACAAGTATCCATGGAAACACAAACAAACTCAACACTTGAAGTGGGACAAACAAGTCAAAGAAAAATTTATGACTGATATCAGTAGCCTAATTCTAATTAAAAAGTGTGTACAAATTTAATTGACGTTCTCTGCAAAGTATTGGAACCAAGGAAAAAAATTAAAGTATTTTTTAAGAGCTCATCATGAGTAACTCCTGCCATGAGCCACCTGTAGAGCCCTTAGACTCATTATAAGCAACTTCTGCCACAAGTTGCTCATTCAGAGTGCTCATGATGCCACCTCTCATACCTGAGCCACCGACCCCTGCTGTCGGGAAGGAACACTTCACAGAAAGACAAAGGAAAGTTTCAAAAATTCCATTTTCCAAACAGAGCCATGCCAGGCTCAAAATGAGGGAAAAATTTTCTACAAGGTACCATCAAACCAAATTGAAACAAAACATGTTGGGAAATGGCACCCAATGCAGATCCGCAAAGTGCATAGTGTCGACATCGTGTGGGCATGCCAATTTTACATCTCAAAGCATCGCCATGGACAGCCCTGGTCAGCATCCTGAACAGCCCTCACACTGTTCCCCAGTTAGATTAATCTACAGCGGAATTTGAATTCCCTGTCTGTTTCCACAGGACTCTGCATGATTAATCTAGGTTTAGGTCACCCTTTAAGGGACCCAAGGAGACTGACCCCTGAGGTGGAAGCCTTTTTAGCGAGAGAAAATCCTGCATGCCAAGGCACTAAAACATGCAAGCTGCTGTCAGATCCTTTCACAGAGTCAGAGGGTCAGTCTGAACCTGGAAAATTCTTGAGAACAGAAGCTTGTGAGAACTATCATGAGTCTGAACAGAAAGGACCAGTTTCCACCCAGAGTCAGCTTCTCACATTTTTAACCTATTTAACATCAGTTTGAAACAATAAGCAAGAAACATCAGGCAGAAAACATCTTTAAAAGGACAGTCCATTTTCAACATCTAGGTCTGATTTTCTCTGCCAGAATTTAAAGTTAGCCGTCTGAGTCTGCTTTCTCACTGAACTCTGAATGCCGGGAACCTGGTAAGGAGGAGGAAACTCTGAATAAAAAACTCTGCAGACTTGCTCTAAGACTTTATGCCTCACCTGCTCATGAATTTTATAAAGATTAATCACTTTTCTAGGTGTATGAACAAACTGGCTTGGAAACAATCTCCTTGGACAGCATTCAGCAAACGTTCTAACAAATGTCCAAGTAGCCCAGAAGTCAAGTGAAACTGCTTCTCCTGTCTGAAACGCCTTTTTGACTTTTTTCCTGACTCTGTCCCCTGCTTTAAAACCTAAAAATATCATACCAAGAGCCCATAAACCAAACCCTGAAACTTGCAACCTATAACTATAAAAAATATACTGAAGGAAAAAAGGGAAAAGGACATACTTAACCTAACAAAAGCATACTTACTCAAAAAACAATTTTCTCCTCAAAACATCTTTCTGGGAAGCCTGGTGCCAGGGGTCTTTGGGCCCCATGTTGGGCGCCAACTGTCGAAAACCCCCCAAGCCCACCAGGCTTGGGTCTTCAACAAGAAAAATAGCTAAGACAAAATTCTTGAGTTTATGTGATGAATTTATTCAAAGAAAGAGTCTTACAGTTAGGTGAGTGAATACAGGAATGGCTTTTTGTTGTGGGGAACACAGATCTTATATAGGAATCAGATTTGGGGTAACCAAGGAATCACCAAGGAATCACCATGGATATTTTACTAACAGAAAGTAACTACGGACGCAGCCAGTTGCTGCATTACTTCACCCACTCTGGTGCCCGAAGACAGAAACAAAACTAAGTTTCTAAGAGACCTAATTAATCATGGCCGCACAGCCTGTTGGTTCTGACTGCTGAAGCACAGAGCTCAGAATCTCTTAAAGAGGCACTCTACTTTTTCCAATGCTGACCAAGAACAAAATCTCATGCTTTTCTCTCATTTTTGCATATTTCAATTGAATATTCAAATTGTGTGTTTCACTTGGCATACGTAGAATTCTATAAATTAGTAAGGGGACAGCAGGGATAGCGACTTTCAAAAGAGGAAAAATGCAACACAGAGGTATAAAGGTTCATATAGAAACAATAGAACTGGAAGGTCTGAATGGTGTGGGGCATGACAGGGCAGTGCATAGAGGGAATGTGGGCAAGGAGAAGTAACACTAAAGAGCTTTTGTAAAAGTCATATGGAAACCTACTCTGTAAAATAGATAAATCTTAAAATATATGCAGGCACATAAATAAAATGTTTGAATGGAGTTACCCTACAACAGGGAGACAATACCCCCACTTTGACACCAGATTAACAAACAGAAAGCTAATATACAGGAATGGTTGCTTCTTCTGGAGTTGTTTGCCAACTTCCTTAGACTAGCAAACATTGTAGGCTGGTGCCAATGCTCTTGGTTACCCTCCAGATCTTGGTGGTGAGACCCTATTGCTGAAGAAAATGCAAATTTGACTCACAGAAAATTGAGAAATCAACCTGGTTCTTTTCTAGAAGCTCCTTTCCTACAGGCTGTATTACAGAGTACTGCAAGATGCTATGCATGGCACTGGAGGACAAAAATAATCATCAGTTATTTGGTCACTTTAAGAAAGAGTGATGAACGCTCCAAGAAGATTGTGGCATGAATGTTATGGAGTAAACAACTGTTTCCTGATTGGTTTTAAGGCCTGCTTCATTAGAGAAAATTCCTATCTGGCACCATTATTTGGACCAGGGACCTGTTGCTATCTAGTTCATAAGCCTGAGACAACCTACTATTATTCGAATAAGTAGGTGTGCTATTAAACTTAATCCTTATGATTCCCCATTTATATCCACAGGTTTTAATCTCCCAAGCCTCATTAGAGATTATTTTTGTTGAGGATGGTGCTTAACACAGAGACACCCAACTTGTCCCCATGCTAATAATAATAAGAGTCTGTGGAATACTCAGCCCAAGATGTAACATCTATATCACAACTTTCCGTCCAAGGCCAGGGATTTTTGCACAAGTAGAAGGACTTGCATTCAGAGGCTGTGTTTAACTACAAGGAAAATGTTTTCTGGGAAAACCAGGGCAGCTGCACAGTGTTTGTAACATCAAATGTATGTCCTTCACAGGCTCAAACTAGACAAAATAAAAAAATGGAGAGTGTAGTGGAAAGTGGACACAAATTCCACTCTTTGGCCAGGAGCTACTGGCAATCGGGGGTCAGTGTTTTTCATGGGTGGAGCCCTAGTTCTGTTAGCATTTCTGAGTGGATGCTTAAGTGTGTATGTTCAGTGCAAATTTTATGTTGATTGAAAAATAAACAAAAAGAAACAAAGGGCAAAATGTTGGGTGGGTAGAGAAAGGGGATGAATTTGCCTCCATTAGAGGGAGGCACAGGAAATATGATCAAAATGCATTACTTGAAATTCCCATAGAAAAATAAAAAGTGTGGGAAGAAACGAAAAATGTACCTCACACATCCTCATGAGTCCTCCTCTCTTTAAATGCTCACAACTTCCAACCTAAATATTGATATATGGGTAAAAGCTGACTTTGTATGTGGCTGTATATTTTATTTGTTTGTTGTCCAAACACAAAGTTAAGAGAATACAGAAAATATTTGTAAGATATCGGTTATGAACCCATTTAGACTTGGCCTGTCATTCCTTGGAGACATTGAAATGCTGCTTCAATTTCTTTCCTTTGCATTTAATGTTTACAGGTCAAATGTCTTCAGGAAGTCATGCATTTCTTCTAGATCCATTTCTTCTAGCTTTTTGAACATGTCATCAGTTTTTCTTTAATAACACTTTTTGTCATTGACGTGTCTTTTAGCAGTGCCTTCTCAGCTGGATTTTTATTAATTTGTTTTTTCTTTCACTTTATTGGTTACTTTGTGCAGGCTTTGGTCATATTGATTGATATAATGAAATGTTTTACATTCCGTGTTTCATTATCTTTCTTTTCTGTTGGTTATTTCTCACCATCTAATGCACTGTGCTTCGATTTTTCATTAAGGAAAAAGTTGAATTCTGATCCTATGCTATTTATTTTGTTTTACACCTATGTTTGAGGTCATGACTTTTAGCCATTATGTTTTGTCTTCAGGAAGAAATATGTAGGAATTTGTAAATTCCCCTGTTGGGTATAATGATGATCTAAAATTCATTCACATGAAATTTACTGCATAAACATGCATTTTTATAGGTTCTTTGATTTCTTTACCTGTGTATTCTTAGTTTTGTTCCAATATTACTTAAAAGCACATGATCTTTTTTTTTTTTTCTTTTTGAGACAGGGTCTCCTTGTAGCCCCAGCTGTCCTGGAACTCACTATGTAGACCAGGCTGGCCTCGAACTTACAAAAATCCACCTGCCTCTGCTTCCCAAGTGCTAGGATTAAAGGCGTATGCCATCAGGCCCGGCATTAAAGCACATCATCTATTTTTAAACCTTTTATTTTAGATGATGCTGGCTTTCTAACACACAATGTGATCATTTCTAGAATAATTTCTGTGCAAATCTGAGAATTTTTCATTCTTACATCCTCTCAGTAACAACCTGTAGATATCATTGAAATCCTGTTCGTCTATGAAATAGTTCTGCTCTTGTGGGTTTTTCTACCCCAAATTTTGAAAAAATTCATGTATTTTTTAAGGTGGTATACAAAAATTGCTCACTGTTTTAATATCAGAATCTACCTTAACATTATTCTGCACTTGGAATTTTCAAATTAACTGCAGAAACATTTACAATTGATTTCTCCCTATAAATT
>NW_008348206.1:13899-16015 GCF_000622305.1 Nannospalax galili | reverse complement strand
CTTACTTTGAACCCACTTTTCTAGGTTTTATCTTTTAGTTGGTGACAAGAGGCTATAATATTACTGTGAGAGAATTTTTTTATTCAGTATAATTTCAACTATTCTATTGGAATCATGTATAGTTATTTCGTCCTTTATTAGAAATAATATTGGCCTCATTTTGTTTTTGTGTTGCTAGTGGTGGATTTCCTCTGGGACATTGTGTGTTCATCAGTTCTTCTTTACATTTGTATTCTGACCTCTGTTACATGAATGATACTGTCTTTCTCCTCTGCGTGTCCTGTTTGCTTCCATAAATTCTCAAGTGTATCTTTCTTTCCTTGAATTCGTGCAATTCTTCACATTTTCTGTACATGATTTTAATTAATATATTCACTTGCAATTATTTACATGCACTTTTACATTATTTCACGCTGTTCTGGTTCTGGTGTTTATTGACAAGTGATCTAATTTTATGGGAAATTATCTGCCTTTGTAATCAGTTGTTATTTTTCCCTCACAGGATTATTGATTTTTTGTTTACTGTTTTTCTCATGTTGCCTATAATTTGCAAAGCAGAGTTCTGTTACTATTTATTTTGGCTTGCTAAATGATGTTCTTGTGATTGTATATCCACGCATTTCTCTATTCATATATTATCTACTCTATTTCATTGAATAAATGTTCTCACTGTAGTTTTCATTTCAGCTTCTTATTTTGCTCCATAGATTTTTATTTTTATTCACTTGAATGTTTTTCAATGATGTCAGAAATTTTATTCATGGTAACTACATGTACAGGTGTGTGATTGTCTCAACCTTAGACAATGTGGTCTTTTATTTTTAAACTGGAGATCTCCATTCTTAGAAAACATCAGACAGTGTATAATGCAGAGAAACCTTACAAATATGAAAAATGTGATTAATCCTTAATTCACATGTGAAGTCCTAGGAGACATCAGACAATGCACACTGGAGAGACATGCTACAAATGTGGAGTGTGACAATCCTTTAGTCAAATGGAAGATCTTAGAGTACATAAAAGAAGTCGTACTGGAGAGAAATCCTACAAATGGGAAGAATGTGAACAATCCTTTAAGGAAAAATCAAGACTTAGAGTACATGAATGAAAACATACTGGAGAGAAACCCTACAAATGTGAAAAATGTGACAAGTCCTTTACACAGTTGTCAACTTTTCAGTTACCTCAGTGAATACATACTGGAGAGAAACCCTTCAAATGTGAAAAATGTGACAAGTCCTTTAGTCAAATATGCCATCTTAGAGTACATCAACAAATACATGCTTGAGAGAAATCCTACAGTTGTGAAAAATGTGACAATGCCTTTTTTAGAAAAGTAAATATTAACATTAAGATTACAGCAAGAAAATCGTATTGGGGAGAAACCCTACAAATGTGAAGAATGTAATAAATCCTGTATTCACATGTCAAGTCTTAGGAGACATCAGGCAATGCACACTTGGGAGGCATTCTACAAATGTGAAGAGTGTGACAAGTCCTTTAGTCAAATGGAAGCTCTTAGAGTACATAAAAGAATTCATACTGGAGAGAAACCCTACAGTCATAAAAAGTGTGACAATGCCTTTAGGCAAATATCAGCATTAAGATGAAATCAGCGAAATAATATTGGGGCGAAACTCTACAAATGTGAAGACTGTGACAAGCCATTTAAGATAATATCAAGATGTAGATTACATAATCGAATACACACTTGAGAGAACCCCTACAAATATGAAGAATGTGACAAGGACTATACTTCTATGTCAAAGTTAAAATCAAATCAGCAAATTCATACTGGAGAGAACCCGTATAAATGTGAAGAATGTGATAAGTCCTCTACTGACAGCTCAACAGTTAGGAAACATTACAGAATTCATACTGGAGAAAAACCCTAAAAATGTGAAGAATGTGACAAGTCCTTTAATCAGAAATCCAGTCTTAGAGTACATCAACGAATATATACTGGAGAGAAACCCTACAAATGAAAAGGGTGTAAGAAGTCCTCTATTCATCTAGCAACTCTTAGATACATTACCAAATTTATAATAAAGGGAGGGATATACATATATATATATCTATTATATTATACACATATGTATGATTTGGCAATTCTTTA
>NW_008348206.1:9447-13021 GCF_000622305.1 Nannospalax galili | reverse complement strand
TTTCTATCCCAAAATTGGAGCTTTTTGAGGGACTGACTCTGTAGGCTATTTTCTGATTTATAAAATTTATTATGATAATTTATAACAAATGTTGACAGAGTTGAAGGAATATATTTTCCATTAGCAATGCTTCATTAGAGCCAATTGTTACATGAATAATTCACGAACACAGGAATATTCCACACAGATGTATTTCCTTTTTGATGAGTAAAAATGCATTTGTTTGTTTTTTAACTGGTCTTTCAATAGGGTCTCCAGGAAGCCCCAGCTGGCCTGGAACTATTTATGTAAAACAGGCTGGCCTTGATCACATAGAAGGCTACCTGCCCCTGCTTCCTGAGTGCTGGGAATAAAGGCATGCAACACTACACCCTGCCTGTAAGAATGCATTTTAGGGGCCAGAGAGATGGTTCAGTGGTTAAGAACACTGGCTGTTCCTGCAGAAATCCCAGCACCCATATGGCAGTTAACAACTGTCTGTAACTCCAGTTCCAGGATATCCAATAGCTTCTTCTGTCCTCTGCAGACATTGCACAACACGGGTGCACTTACATGCAGGCAATACATGCATACACATTAAATAAATAAAATATGTTTTTTAAAAAAGAATACATTTTAGTGTGATGTATTTTTTTGGAAAATTTCTACTATAGTTAACACAAAGGAGAATCCTGAGTATTAGAAACTAATCATTTCCAATGGCTCAGGGAGGAGGCTAATCTATCAAGTACATTCATTTCGTGTTGAATATACACAATGGTTAGATGTTTTCACTGGTACATGATGTGGTAAAAACATTAAATAGTAAAGAAAAATTAAAATTAATCTTACAAGATTCGTGAATTTAACATTGCACTATCCTGTTACATTGTCTTTGAAAATGGCAGTTAATGATAAAGATTGAAGACATTCTGCGCCAAGCCAGAGTATTAATGATGAAAAAGAAATGAGCTACTATGGAAGAGATTATTATACATTATTTTATTTACTCAAAAATGTATGTGATATGGGTAGGTAGAGTCATATCTTCATGAAACTTAGTTGTATTCCCTGTACTGCACCTTTCTGAAGACTACACTATTTGTTAATTTAAAATGGAAATAAATTCAATCTGTATTGCTTTCAAGGGATAAAATGACAATTTGTTGTAATATTTGCTTCAAGAGAGTTGATGAATCCATGGTACAGTCTCAAGGCATCATCAGTGTTAGTTGCACTATGAATTATTAATGCCTCATCCCAAATTCATGGATGACATCAAATGGTTGTTTTGCTTTTTTTTACTGAGTAGCACTAAGAACGTCCTTTAGTGTAAAGTAGGATTGCTGGTCTTCATTCCGCTGCCAAGTCAAAACACTGAGTCCTGAATACCTGAAATGAAGTAGATTTTGAGTTGATCACTAATGAGATGAATACGTGGCAAGTTCATTGAATTGTGAAAAAATAATTTAGTAGGTATTGTTGCAATTGCTTAATACAATTTATGAGCAAAAACTGAATGAAGACAGAAAAGAGAAAATTTGCAAAATGTTATAAATGAACGTTATAAATACATTTCCATGTTCATTACAAATATATTAAAATTTTAGTGTTGCTCTTTGGAAATGGTGTGTAATGACATCCAAGTTGTCTATTCATTTAAATAAATCCTGTTTCTTTAGTTCTTTTAGTCTACATTTTAATATGACTGCATTGAATTCATTTTAAAACAATTTCAAAACTGCGTATAAGTTGATACTGTTTTAATAAGTAAAGCATATGTTTAGTCACGTAATACAGAAATTGTATGAAAAATAGTATCTTCTCCAAATAGATGATTTCAGCTGATGATATGCGAAGGCTAATGTAAGGATATCCTTTCAGATTTGCTTAAATCTGTTGATTTGTTTTCCGAGGGATCTGTTACTTGGGGATTTATCATCAAGTACTTGGCATGATCTATTTATTAGAGATTTATGTTGTGTTAGAAATATGATAAATACAATAAAAATTACCTGGCAATGTCATTGTAATCCTAATTTGTGAGTCCTGATGTATTTAAAAGTAGTAAATTTTCTTCTTTGCATCTAGCCCCCCACCACTTTGTGGGATGACTGACCACATGGATTTGGATTTCCCTTTACATTGAAAGAAAGGAGTAAACATGGGAGACTCTGGATAAAGTTTAGGAATCAGATAACATAAACGTGTGCTGGCATGTATATGTACCTTCTAAAACATGTAATAAAACAGATGATCACAGACATGCATTCACAGAGGTTTGTGTGAGGGAAATTCCTCTGCTGTGACAAAATGTCTGAAATATGAACTAAAGTGAAGAGGGTTTTTTTTCCACTGTTCCAGTGTTTTTGATCCATATATATTTGTTTCTATGTGATATGGCTTATGGAGAAAGAAATGTGGGGTTGTGGTAATCACATGGCACATGGGAGACTTCTCATCCTGAAGGAAAGAGAGAGAGGGACGCATAGGATTGAGATAGAGATAAAGAAGGTCTTTCCGTGGTCAGAATCATATGTGCTTCAATGTTGTACATCAGTGACCTACTTCCTTCAACCATGGCTGGATGGAAGAACAGCCGTGAACTCATGGTTGCATCCCTTATGATCCAGTCATCTTTCCATAAATCCTTTTCTGACTCCTGGAGTTCACATCACAAATATTGAATACATGAGACTCTGGGAGTCCTTTTTGTACATATCCCCCAAAATTCACATCTTACTAGAAAACAAAACATTGGAAATGATGAAAGATGAATTGTCTGGTCTACTATCCATGGAATACCATCTTAAACATTCCATACCCCAGGCTCTGATTTTAGTGCTAGATGCCTAGAGTTGGAGGCCTTTATATTGATTCTGCACAGAACCTAAAATGTTACAAATGTCAATGTTTCTGAATCCCCCTATGCAGTTTTTATGTGGTTTACTTGCATATTATACGTGTGAGAAATAGTACATATTTTCATTAGAAAATTATGTAGCTCCTTGATAATATCTGTGAGTTTAAATGACATGTAGTGAAACAGTACTTAGGAGTGAACTTGCATAGATGAACTACTCTGTAGAGAACATATTATTATAAACACTCTTTAAAAGACTCAGTATTCTCATAAGTGAAATAAGATTTAACTTTTATAGGTTCTAATTTTTAATATCATGAAAATTATTTATTTTCCCAGGGTTACACATTCAGTTTTGATTGTTTCAATTCCCAACTTTGTATAGATTTTCATTCTTCCTTTAACAGTCCTCACAGTTCAATACCATACCAGCTCTGCATTTATATGTCTAGGTTTTCAACTATTTATGATTGAGGTTTCTCTTGAGTGCTTTGGAGGTTCCATTCACGTTTTATGAATTCACCACTCTGACAATGTCACTGACATACCTTGAATCAGATTCAGTGTTCTAGTAACAAATCAGAATGTTAGATCCTTAGAAAATTGCCAATATACAACACGGGGTCACAGTGCTAAGCACCCATTGTATTGAACTGTGAGGACAGTATAATGTGAGGAGAAAATAGGAATTGAATCATTGTTAATCATATACAGTTATTCTGGGAAATATCA
>NW_008348206.1:3568-8481 GCF_000622305.1 Nannospalax galili | reverse complement strand
TATATATCTGCATACACATTTAAATATAATCTCTTCAAATGTGAGACCATGCATTGATTTTAGGGTTTTTAATATTGATATAACCTACTAATTTCACCTTTTTTATACAGATGTGAGGAACTCAAGCTGTGTGAGCATTGAATAAATTTCAGAAATGCATACACAGATAAGATTTGCCAAAGTAAACCAAACAATGAGGATGGTTTATCTGTGACACAAGTTGATACGTGGAAAAAAAATAAATACACCTTGCAGATCAATGGAGGTAAAATTCCAGAAAAAGAGCAATGAACACAAGATTCTGTCGAGGTTGATAAAATAGTAGACTGGGTTATGTTCTCAGGCATAGAGCCTGGAAAATACTAGATAAAGTCAGCAGTAAATTCCCTGTCTTTTGAGTTTCCTGGTACTTATTTTTTCCATTCACACAGGGCTGAAATGGAAAGGACATGCTTTCCAAGGTGAGTGCACACACACACTTAGACACACACAAACAACATATACACAACATACAAAAGAAAGAGTACTAGGCCTGATGGCACAGGCTGGTAATCCCAGCTACTTAGGGGACTAAGGCAAGAGGATCATAAATTCTATGATAGCCTGGACAAATTAACAAAACTGTCTTGAAATAAAAAGAAAAAAAATATCTGGAGAGATGGCTCAGCAGTTAAGAACACTGGCTATTCTTGCAGAAGGCCCTGGTTCAAATTCCAACACCCACATGGCAGCTAACAACCATCTGTAACTCCAGTTCCAAGGGCTTCAATACCCTCTTCTGTCCTCCGAGGGTGTTGCACAACAGGGGTGCACTTACACACATGCAGGCATAACACACTCATATACATAAAATAAAAATGAATAAACTTTTTAAAAGATTTTTTAAAAAAACACAGGACTGGTAGGGTCTGGAGAGGTGGCTCAGTGGTTAAGTGCACTGGATGTACTTGCAGAAGACATGGGTTCAAATCCTAACACCCACACTTGCCTGAAATACCTACTTTTGTAGATATGTGACTGTTTAACTTTCCTAAAATAACCTAAGGGGCACCTATACTTTGGTGCTGGAAGTCTGAAATCCATCAGAAGATTACTGCCAATGATTGATGTGAGAAATCCTATAAAATCCTGTTTGTATTTCTGGTCAGTGCCTCAGTATTTTTGGAACAGGGTAGCCAGGGTAGCCAAGGGTAAACTTCCTCCACTTCTTCAGCATGGTTTGATTCTTGTCCCCTGTCCAGGTAGTCCTAGGGTAATTTTCATAGCAATGTGCCTTGAATGGCTTGTTAATATTTATGTGTTCTTTTTCAGAACAGTACCTTTGAAACCAATTTACTCTCTTAGGGAACATTGCTTTGGAATGGTTCTTTTCTTGGAGGGGGTCATATTTTCTTGGTTTATCATATTTTTACTATCTTGGGGATGGGCTCTGGGCATCTGTATTTAGTCTGTTTGCTTTCTTTTCCTGAGACTTTTTTTAGCATAAGAGAATGAAATCCCAAGGTGAGGTTTCAGAATGGTTGTCTTTGGGGGTGTCTCAAGAGGACAGAACCAAGCTGGGAGGTCTAGGTAGGGGTGTAGACTGTCTTACTAGGTCCATGTGTGGTTTAAGCCCACAGCAACTCTGTAAAGAGGCTGTGTACTGAGTCAAGGACTATAATGACAGCTGGAGCCACTTGGTTAGGATCTAGAGGTGTATGCAGGATGGGAGGTCTGAATGGGTTATGGAGTCACACCTGGGTTAAAGGAGTGACCCAAAGAATAGAGATGGAGCAAATTCAAAGTTATTTGAGAAGGGGTGTGGCATGGGCAGGGTCGGAAGTGTGAGGTCACAGGAACCTCAGGTGGATTGGATGGCACCAGAAGAGAGGTGGAGAGGCGTCAAAGTCTGGTGGGACCCTCGAGCCTTTGGGGCCTGGAAAACTGTACTGAGACCTATGGAGTCCAGGTCTAGGTGGGATATGAAAGTTCACAGAAGTCATAGGCACCATGCAGAACGGTTGGTGCAGGATGGGTGGGTGAGTCTGGGAGGAACCTCAGGGTGGAGACTGTGAACAGAACTCAGGCCTTAGGAAAGACTCCTGGTCAAGCGATTGAAATGGCCCAGGACACTCTACAGTAAGACTTGGGGGCTGGGCGCAGAGGCAGGTCCCTGAAACTCACCTGGGAGTTAAATATTATTTTTGCTTACTCTATAGCATAGGTCACAGGTCTCAAAACTCAGTTGCAGATATTTGGGCATGTTGACCTGTGCATCCTCTTAGATTTAATTATTAAAGATAAATGTAAGACCATATGAACTAAGATGAATCCTGATTTTTATCAGCAATTTTAAAGTTTCCAAAATATTCTCATAAAAAGTCACATACACTATTTAAATTAATACAAAAATATGTCAGAGTGATCTCAAGTGTTCAGGAATTACTTAAAATCTGTTTCTTCTCCTGGTGGTCTTGTGGAAAAAACAAAGCTCTTCTAATGTAAATTCATTCCTGCATTCTGACTGGCATGTTTTACTTTTCTGTGTCTGAGTGGCGTATGGACATGGGGAAATGGACAGCTTGTTCAAATTAGTCACACTAGGAATGACTCTAGATTGTATTAATAAATCAGAACATAAGTTTTAGAGGACATCCACAGTTATAGTTGCAGACATTAACACTTAAGAAATAAACTTCAATTCACCATTAATGTTCCATCTGAAATATATAACTTATGATATAAATAAGGCATTAAAATGGGTATTGTTATGTCAAGTTCTTAATTTTAGATTCTGTAATCCATAAAAGCATGGTATGATCCAAGCATGTGGACAGATACCTTTAATCCCAGCACTCTGGAAGCACAGGCAGGTAGAGCTATGTGAGTTCAAGGCCAGCCAGTTCTACTTAGTGAGTTCCAGGCCAGCTGAGGCTACAGAAAGACCCTGTCTAAAGAAAATCAAAAATAAAAACAAAAACAAAGAAACCAAAAACAAAACAAAATACTAGGATAGCTAGCCCTGGTATCTCTACAGTTAGAAAACACATTAGAGACATGACAATGTCAAAAAGCATCTTCAGAATAGTTATGATCACTCTCTACATCAGAGAATGGCTCCTAATCTCTTTGGTTTCCTTGATTCAAGAAAATCAGTCTGCCTGTGGATATGTGGTCAATCTGTCGTTCATTTCAGGGTGTGTTTACATTCAGTGACAGGGCTTTGGACTTCTAAACAGGAAGAGAGGGAGTTCCTACATCTTCCTCAGAGGGCTTTGCACAGAGACCTGATGCTGGAGAATTACAGCTGTCTTGTTTTTGCTGGTGAGAATATTTTTCTTGCAGAATTTCTTGATCATACGCAGAGTTCCTTGGGGAACTACTATGTCTGTGTGTGTTAACTGTGTGAATGAGTCTCACATCTCATAAAGTGAAATTCTCAGAGGAGAAAAGAACACTGTAATGTACTTTTGTCTGTTCTTATGTTTTTCTTTTGGGAGGGGTTATGCTTCTTTCATTTTTGCTCCATGATAAATTCATAAAATTCCATTTCCAACCTGGAATTTGGGCTGAGCTGTAATTAGAGGTGGAACACTAGTTCTGCAACCTGAGAACTCTGTAAGTATCAGTTTTCTGACAGAACATTGCAATTGAAAAGACACTGGTAGAAGTCCCTGCTATGTTCTCTCTTTATATATTAAGTGCACTGCTGTTTAGAAAATCAGGTACTTTCAAAGACTCAAATCATGAACCACCCAGTACAGGCTTACAAAGGTGAAAGAGCACCTGGTGTCTTGTGCATTAACCTGTGATCACCGAAGGGGCAGGTAGTCCTGAGGGACAAACCACTGCACACTTTGTTCATGTGGAAACAAATTACCATCAAGTATAAATTACATTTATAAGACATGGAGTCAGACATCCATAAATTTAAAGACAATATTATTTGATTCTACTTCTTAATATCAATTTTAAGAAATGTTTTATTATCATTTTTATTTTATGGGTACGAGTGTATTGTCTGCATTCATATACGTGCACCCATGTCCTCAGTGCCCACTGAGGTCAAAAGAGGGAATTGGATCCCCTGGAACTGAAATTACAGGTAGCTGTTAGCTTCCATGTGGGTACCGGAAATCAAACCCGGGTCCATTGCGAGAACAGCTGTTCTCTTCTGAGCCATCTTTCCAGCCTCTTAACATTAATTTTTGGCAAAGAATAACTATATGTATTTAGGAGGTGCAGTGTGATGTTTTGTTCTCTACATACATTTTTGAAATTAACTATTAAATTAGTATAATTACCACTTCATGAATTTTCCTATTAAAATATATATACTGGAAGTAATGTGACAATGTAGTTTTGAGACTGAAAACTGGCTGATAAGCCCAATTTTTTGTAAAGTGACTTCTTCAATATTGGCTGTGAAATTTCAAGAATTTGAGAGTGTTAATTTCAATAAAAGTCCTCCAAAATCAGAAGAGACACATTTAATGTTTCAGTTAAGTACATAATAAACTAGAATTCAAGAAAAAAGTTTCTACTGTGTTCTCTTTGAAATCCAGTTGCACAACCTAAATGTCCATGTCTATTAATGGATCCTGTACATTTCCTAGATTTACACTGGAGTTCCACTTTGTGGTAAAGGAAAAGGAAATCAAGTAAGTTGGAGGTCAATGGATGGAAGTAGAAATGGCTGTACTAAGTGAGCCATGGGTGTTCTCTCTATTGTGGCTCCTACCAGCAAATTCTGAATAGATATTCAAAGGAAATGAATTCTGTGTGGGTTACAGATATGTCCACTTACTAATTATTACAGCACTATTTGGAGAATAGGGAATCAACTAAAATGCCCATTGACAAATGAAAGATTTACTGAAATGTGATATTTCTGAAGAACATGTCACTATTTCATCATAGAAAACAGTGGGATC
>NW_008348206.1:0-955 GCF_000622305.1 Nannospalax galili | reverse complement strand
TCTTTTTGCACAGAGATTGTGAGTAGATAATAGACAGTTACTCCATTAAGAAATATTCTTTTTATTAATTCAGACTTCTCATCTAATACAGAAGTCATTTACTAATTATCTTTTTCTTTCTGTGTCCAGTACCCTGTTTCAGTGCACATGTTATAATTGTCATTTTTCATTTTAGTATCCATTGAGATTCAAGGATGTTTCCATAGACTTCTCCCAGGAGGAGTGGGAATGGCTAGATTCTGCTCAGAGGGCTTTGTACAGGGAGTTTTATTAATTCAGACTTCTCATCTAATACAGAAGTCATTTACTAATTATCTTTTTCTTTCTGTGTCCAGTACCCTGTTTCAGTGCACATGTTATAATTGTCATTTTTCATTTTAGTATCCATTGAGATTCAAGGATGTTTCCATAGACTTCTCCCAGGAGGAGTGGGAATGGCTAGATTCTGCTCAGAGGGCTTTGTACAGGGAGTTGATGTTGGAGAACGAAAGCAATCTGGTGTGTATAGGTGAGGAGATTTTTCTTGGAGAATTTTTTACTATCCTGCATCCTTTGACAGATTATAGTCTACTTTGTACATTTTAGTTTTGCTAATTAAGTCTTGGATTATTTCAAAATTAGTTCATGGGAGTGTCTGGGCATCATGAAGAACATGTTTGTTTAATCATTTCTTTCCATTTCCACTTGTTAGAGGAATTATCCATTTCCATTATTTATTGTGTAATTTCAGCCACCCATTAGTACATGACACTGTGCCCAGAATCTTTATATATATACACACACACACATATATGTATATATATATTTGTTTGCTTGTTTGTTTTTATTTGTGTGAGTGTACTGCCTGCACGTACATGAGTGCACCCTTGTTGTACAGTGCCATGCAGGTTAGAAGACGGCATCGGATTCCCCTGGAACTGGAGTCAAGGACAGTTTGTAGCCACTATGTTGGTGC
>NW_008348205.1:127840-128009 GCF_000622305.1 Nannospalax galili | reverse complement strand
CACTGGCTGCTCTAGCAGAAGACCTGGGTTCAGTTCCAGCACCCACATGGCCACTAACAACTATCCCTAACTTCAGTTCTGGGGGATCTGTTGCACTTTTCTGGCCTCTGGGGGCATTCACGACACAAGTACAATTATATACACGCAGGCGAACACTTGTACACATAAA
>NW_008348205.1:126038-127478 GCF_000622305.1 Nannospalax galili | reverse complement strand
AAGGGCATTCCCGGCTCGGGCACTGGGCTTATTTTCAGTTTGAACTCTGAGAGGAGTTCTGGAAAGATCATGGAGCAGAGGCCATCTACCTGGATACAGCATAGCCGTTGATCTGCAAGAACTTGAGGATGTCCTGGGCCTTTTCCCTGTCCTTGGCTTTCTCTTTGGCTGTGAGCATGTCATATGGCACCAGAAGGGGGTGGTTTCCTCCTCCTGATGGAAAAGAAGACAGAAGGAAGAGCAGTAGCTCCAACGTTCTCAGAGATGAAGCTCACCCAGTGCATGACAGTGCTGCGCCAACTCCGACTGATGTCCTCTAATAAACTGCAGAGTGCGGGAGGCTCCCCAAGGTGCTCCTCTCCCTGCTG
Source organism: Nannospalax galili (assembly GCF_000622305.1). Lineage (NCBI taxonomy): Eukaryota > Metazoa > Chordata > Mammalia > Rodentia > Spalacidae > Nannospalax > Nannospalax galili. The sequence goes on along the minus strand of NW_008348205.1, from coordinate 127,110 downwards.
TCCATAATGTTATGGTTTGTTCAGGAAACCTGGTCAGAGAATGACTGTGCACAGGCCTTCTAACAGGCGCGTCCATGGATTAGTAATATGGCGTGTCAATCACATGTGCATCACGGAGGGAAAAGCAGGGCTTCTTTATTCGGGTGGATTCAAACTCCAAGGATTGACAACAGATACTAAAGCGTAAACAGTTGGGTAGAGAGAAACGGTAAGGCATGCTGCAGGGCAATGGTTCATCTTCTGCCCCAAGGAGAGAAGGCAAAAAGATGTCTTTAATGAACTCTTACGGCATATGCTAGATCACACTGTTCACATAAATACACAGAGAACACATGTAGGTTTGCTAGGTTAAATGTTCATCTCACTAGGGCCAGGAGTAACAGTGTACACCTTTAATCCCTGTACTCCAGAGGCAGAGGCAGGCAGATCTCTGTGAGGTCACGGGTAGGCTGGGATTGTCTCTACATTGACCAAAAAAAAGCGCGATTTTTGATCATACTTAAGACCCTCATATTTGAAGAATTTAAGAATGTCCACTAGTAGCATTTTGTAGGGTTCTAAGTTTCAGGAATATCTATTCTGTGAGAATACTAAAAGCATTTTATGTTTTTCTAAAGCAGATTTCATCTGCAAACAGATGCATGGATAGCAAAAAGAAATCAGAATGGACCTAAGTGAAACTGCAGGTTCTTCAACAAATCGAGTGTTTCTGACTAACACACACAAGTACTCCCTCCCTCCCTCTCTCTCACACACATACACACACCCTAATATATACATAAACTAATAGCAAATAAATGACAATGAGAGGACCCATCAGCGTAGAATGCATTAAATTAAAGAATATACCCAAGCAAATAAGTTATGATTTTATTAGTATTTTAGTACTTTTAAAACAGGAGAAAAGGGGGCTGGAGAAATGACTCAGTGATTAAGAGCAGATCCTGCTCTTCCAGAGGACCCAAGTTCCGTCCCCAGCACCATGTCAGGCACTTCACATCTACTGTGACCCCCCCGACCTCCAGAGGATCCAACACCCTCTTCTGGCCTCTGTGGGCACCATACTCACATA
>NW_008348205.1:125260-125982 GCF_000622305.1 Nannospalax galili | reverse complement strand
AAAAAATTAAATCCAAAACAATTTTTTTGAGAAGACTGAGGCCTGCTTGGGCACAGGGTAGGTTCAAGGCTGGTGTGGGCAAGTATCTGAGACCTTTGTCTCAAAATAAAAAGTAAAAAGAAAACTGAGGCTGTAGCTTAATGGGACTAAGCTTCCCTGAGGCACTTGCCCAGGATGCACAAGGCCTGGGATCAACCCCCAGAACTAAAATTAAAATAAAAAGAGAAAAAAAGCAAGCACACACAGAAAACAATGTATCTGAACCAGACAAACGAGGTGGGTAAGCGAGGACATAATGAAATGGCCCCAAATGGAGGCCCCCAAACTGTAATAGCCAAAGTAACATCACTTTGCGTAAAGTAGCCACTTTAAACTTCAAAGGTAGAAAAACGGCCAGCTTCAAGGTCAGGTCTGAACTTAGCTGCTTCCCCTTAGAAGAGTGCTTTCTTTGGAGCAGCTGACCTTGCTCACCTCCCAGACACTGCGGCTGTGCTTCTGCCTGGCCAAGAAGCCTAAATAACAACAGTAATCAGAAAGTGCCTTACTGTCAAGGTCTATGCATCTGTTAAAAGACGGACTAATGCAAGCTTGTTCTGGCTTCTGTAGTTTGCTTACCTGCTAACTTGGGCCATCCTGACCTAGTCAGGACCACCTGGCATTATCACTCATGTGTGATGAAATTCCTATGGTATTTGTGGCTTTTTCCTTTATAAGTTACTTTC
>NW_008348205.1:121873-124294 GCF_000622305.1 Nannospalax galili | reverse complement strand
TCTCTGAGATTCATGAGTTCTTTCCTAGTCAAGTTCACTAAGTCATTTAAATGCATTCCTACTTGACTGAGAACAAAGGGTAAGTCAAACATTTTAACAGCACATGAAATTCACATTTATGTCCTCATTTCTCTTAAATTAATACTAATAATGCCAATATCAATGTTTTATATTGACCTTTTAACTAATATTATATGGAGACAGATTTTTATCTTTTGTTCAAATTGGCCATTTCAAAGCACATTCTTTAGTGATGCAGACATGGCTGGGGATGAAGAAGGGGTGCCACCAAGTTCTCTGGGTAAAGAACTCAAAATAATATTCTTTAGTGAATAATTAAGGTTGTCACTGAACAGAGCATTCATTAGTATTTATTAACTCTTTTTACATATGAGGATCTTTTTTAAAAAGTTACTTCATTTTTATTTTTAAATATTTATTATTTTTATTTTATGTGTGTGAGTGTATTGCCTACATGTATATAAGTGTACCCGGGTTGTGCAATGCCTGCAGAGATCAGAAGAGTGCATCAGATTCCCTGGAACTTGAGTTATAGAGAGTTAACTGCCATGTGGGTGCTGGGAACTGAACCTAGGTCCTGTGCAAGAGTAGCTACTGTTCTTAATCACTGAGCCATCTCTCTAGCCCCCATATGAGGATCTTTTAAAGCAAGGATCATTAAGGAAAATATGTTATGTAAAAGAAAAGTATTTTTTAAAGATTTGATTTTTATGCATGTATGTTTGTGTATATAGCCATGTATGTCTATATATAGAGAGAGAAATACATACATTGTACATATATATGTGGTGTGTGTGTGTGTGTGTGTGTGTGTGTGTGTGTGTGTGTGTGTATGTGTGTGCAGGTGCCTGGGTGTGGAATCTCCTGGATCCGGAGTTACAGATGGTAGTAAGCTGCCTAACCTGAGCCTAGGAACCAAATTTTCTTTGCAACATCAGGAAGCACTCTTAATTGCTGAGCCATCTCCCCAGCCCCAGGGAAACATTCTTTAAAAAGCTGTGCTGTATGTGGGTGGAGAGATGGCTCAGTGGTTAAGAGCACTGGCTGCTCTCACAGAGGACCTGGGTTCAGTTCTTAGCACCCACATGGCAGCTAATAACCATCTGTAACTCTAGTTCCAGGGGATCTGACACCTTTTTCTGATCTCCACAGGCACTGCATGACACAGGTGCAGTTACATACATGCAGGCAGCACACTCATACACATAAAATAATAAGATACTTTATTAAAGAAGTTCTGCGGTAACCACACTTTCCCTAGGAAACATTTACCAAGGCCCCCAGGGAAAGCCTAGGCCCTCAGGTAGTACTGAGTCTTCTGCACGTCCCTCTCCCCCTCTGCCCTGTGTTGTCACATGGCACGTAGTTCATGTGTCCCATTGTGTTTCATGCCTTAAACAGACCTTACACTTTGGGGCCACATGCTGTGAAACACAAGCCTTGCCTATCCTAACAGTGGATCTAGTGGCCCAACAGCCACTGTATGTATTAAGGATAGTACATGCAACATGGAAACACTGAACTCAGGGAGAATTCACATCCGGGTTGGAAGGAGCAGGATCACAAGAGGTTTTCATTACACTGCTCAGAACGGACACAATTTAAAGCTTTGTGAACTTGTGACTCCTGGAATTGTCTACTTAATATTTTAAACCACAGGGAGTAGCTGAATCTGTGAAAGGTGAAACCACAGATAAGAGGGATTTACGGCCTCAAGTTTTAGGGTACTAGGAGGTGAGGATGTATGATACTTATGAACTCTGTGGACTTGTTGCACGGTCACCATCCAGACAGTGCATGCTGCAAAATGCACAGAAAAGTGTTCTGGTATGCTTTTTATAAATGAAATTTAGAGAGTATTTTGAAAACCTGAATACTCACATGCAGGTCTCTGGATAGTGTGACATTGCTCATATCGATGGCGCGAGGGCTATACCCATGAGCAGCATCTACAGACACCTAGATGATTGATGGTAAAACAAAAAACAGTATCCCATTAAAAACCCTACAAGGTAAGCTGCCAAACATTTCCTGAGATAAAAAACTGCAGGTATCTTCAGACATAACTAATTAAATTGTATTTGGCATCTGACAAGTACGTATGATTAAAGAATTTGTCACAGTTATCTTAAGGATAAACAATACAGAAGGTTAATAATCAAAAGTCAGCACAGTGTGTAATTAACACAAAATTCTAAAGTTTCCCAAGGATCATTGTATCACGGAGCTTCCAATTGATTCTGTTCAGCTGCAGTTAACTTTACGCTTCTTTACCTCAGCAGTAAGGAACCAAAGACGTCAGCAAAATACATTTGCAAATGTGTTTACGGGTCAAACGTTAAGATAAGCAAGAACCACCTTTTTAATTATACAATTATATTGTGTTATTTAATGGCTTAC
>NW_008348205.1:111337-121816 GCF_000622305.1 Nannospalax galili | reverse complement strand
AGACAAGCCCAGACAAGCTCAGGCATATTGTACATGTAAAAGCCTTATAAGGTATGAACAAAAACTTCTGACTCTAAAAGATATTAGTCAGCACATTCCAATGCCCTGAAGACAGCCCCTACCAATCAAGACTTTCCCCATACACAGGATATGGGGACATCCAATTAAGACTTTCCCCATACACAGGATATGGGGACATGTGCGTGGGTTTCTGTGGAGTGTCCCAATAAAAGCTCCTGCCTGTTATTGTTCAGGGCCAGACTCCATCTTTGGCTTGTGAAGTCTGTGCCTGGCTAGCCGCCATTTGGTTGTTGTCCTTTTTTTTACTTTAAATTCTTAAATAACCTTTTGTACAACCTTTTTGGGTATCTGTGGGAATTGTTCTTGATTCTTGAACCCTAACATGACCAGACTTGCTTCATTTCTAAACTTTTTCTTTTCAAAATGGATGTAAGTGTTCACAACTCTATCCATAGATGTGTACTGCACTCAGCCTTGGTCAGAGAAGCTTCTTTTGTGCAGTGGCTGTAGTTAGTACGGAGATTCATAATTGGTCAAAGGGTTGAACAAGCAGCTGTGGTTGCTGAGCTATGGATGGGTAGACAGGTCATCTATTTCGCTGCCCCTCTCCCAATACACATACACCTCCAGGGCTGAAGAGATATCACAGAAGAGAGAGCAGAGAGAATGTAAGAGCTGGAGGAATGGGGGTGTGTGTGCTACGAATTGCTTTTCTAGATGGGATAGGACCATCGCAGGCATCAGCTCTCAGCTGCTGTAGTTACCTGAGATACAACATTGCGGAACTGACTGGGTGGGGGGAGTCCCCAACCCCCACCCACAGCCAAGGAACTGATGGCTGCCGGGGGAGGGCAAGTCAGTTATCGTCAGTGGGGTGGGCTCTGGTAAGTGACCCTTGCCCCGGAGGATGACCCTACACTCCTGTGCACAGGGGCAGCACTAACTGAACTCAGTGGGTTACCTTTTTTTGTTTCTTTTTTTTTTTTAAAGAGGACATGAAATTGGAAGTGGGATAAAGTGGTAGGTCCTGAGGGGAGGTAGGAGACAGTGGGGGTGGGTAGCTATGTTCAAACTACACTGTATACACAGATGAACATTTCAAAGAATGAATACAAAGCATTATTTAAAGAAAGAGGGGTTGGGAAGATGGTTCAGAGGCTAAGAGATTGTACTGCTCTTGCACAGGACCTGAGTATGGGTCCCAGGACCCATGTTGGAAAGATCACGGCTTCAGGGAACTCCAGTTAGGTGATCGGACGACTTCTCTAGCTTCCCTGGGCACCTGCATTCACATGCACATACCTCCTCTCCCCATACATGCATACACATAGTTAAAACTAAAATAAATCTTTCAAAAATAATACATCTCATCAACTTTCACGGCATTTCTGATAGAATGTGTGAACCTTGGGAAAGTGATGAGCTTCATTAGAGGAAGGAATAAAGGCATAAAACCATCAGAGTGGCCAAAGGGCTCTAAATTACAAAAGTACAAAGTTCCCCAAGTGACCAAATGGCGATAGATGGGAAGTCTGGCCTTGTTCACCTCTTGTCAGTTGGTCACTCCCAGGAATGAAAGAGATCATTTGTGGAGCCCACCTGTCTCCTCTAGGGTCATAGATAACACGCCTGCCCAAGGCTGAGGAAGCCATCTTAAGAAGACCCTCAATTACCCCAAGGACACCAAACCGGGGCACTAATTCAACTCCCCACAAAGTGCAGCTGTGTCTCACAACTTTCTTACACCCCCTCCCCCATTTTCTTTGTCTAGTTGTAGAAGCTTGGTTCCTGTGGTCAGCCTCTACCTCTCACTTACCTTCTTTCAATAAAGGAAGACCTAGTCCTTGCTTGTTGCAGGTCTGGCTCTGGTTTCTTCTCTCCTACTCCTCCCTTTCCTTCAATTCTCCAGAAATCTGACAATTTCACTACCCTGCCTTCCGGTACCTTATTCTAATCACTGAGGCAGAAAGGAGTTCTGGGTCTTGCTTACAACTCTTAAGCCCTGCCTTAAAGTGTTTCATCAGCATGTATATTCTCTTATGAGAAATGGATAAAGAATAAACACAGAAGGAGTGCCAGAGTACAAATCTGTGATTCCCAAGTACAAGGCAGACTAATGTTTGCTCTGATGAATGATGAGTTCTGGTGTGAGACCCAGCTCACGGATGGGCACTGACTCAATTCTAGCTTGGGGCCTTCACCAGGACTCAGAACCTTCTGATCACAGCATGTGTAAAAGGTCAAGCTATAGCTTGGGTATAAAATGTGTCTAAAGGTTCATATACTGAAAGCTGCATCCCCAGCTGAGAAGTGACTGGATCATAGTGGCTCTGGCCACACCACCAGATTAATCCATTAGCAGGTTTATAGTTGAGTGGGCTATTAGGAGATGGGGCCTATTTGAGGAAAATGGGGTCACTGGGGATGTGCCCTTGAAGGGTACATCCTGCCCCTAGATACTTGGGGGTAGGGGAAGTGTTCCTCCTCCTGCTCCTCCTCCTCCTCCTGCTCCTCCTCCTCCTCCCGCTCCTCCTCCTCCTCCTGCTCCTCCTCCTCCTCCCGCTCCTCTTCCTCCTCCTGCCCCTCCTCCTCCTGCTCCTCCTCCTCCTGCTCCTCCTGTTCCTTCTCATCCTCCTCCTCGTTTTCTCTCCCCCATTCCCCTTCCTCTTTATCCTCCTTGTTTCTCTTTTTTTCTCCCACCCTCCCTCTCTCCCCCTTCTCTCTTTCCTCCATTGTGTATCAATTTCTTCCAGAATAAAACCTTCCATCTCTGGAGGGAAGCTGAACAAACAACAGGCTGTTCTAAAGAGAGGTAAACAACGGGATGTTTTGAGGGGAAGTGAAACATTCCATCCTCAGGGAAGATCAATTAAACTCAGGAAGTAAACAACTCAATAGTTTCAGGGAGTCCCTGGAGTTGACCAGGTTTACTAGGCTCCTGCCATTCCAGGCATATATAAGCCCTAAGAACCAAGCTGCCTAAAGAGGTGCTCTCCAGCCTGTGGAACTGCCTGCAGGCTGCTCAGCATGGTCCAGGTTCCCAGCATTCCTGAGCTGTCACCCATGCTGGGGTGGGCTTTGGTGAGGTAGCTGTCTGGGAGTCATGTCTGCTCCTGTAAGTGACCCCAGTAAAGCTCACTGGTTCACCAAGTTGGATTTTGGTGATATCCTTACTTCGGTCTGTCATTGGTCACCTGTCTGGGGTGAGTAGATGTTCGTTAGTGTCTCCTCCACACAACACTCTCTTGCTTCTCCTTGCTCTGCTGTAAGGTGAACAGCCTCCTCTACTCCACATACCCACCACCACGAGGCTCTGCTCCATAATAATGGAGCCAGGTGACCATGAACTGAGACCCCTGAGACATGAAAGATAAACCTTTCTGCTTTTAAATGGCTTCTCTCAGGTACTTTATCACAGTAAGGAAAATCTAACTAGCACAGATCTCTGAGCTAAAATCAGGCTTATCTATCAAACAAGTAAGCTTGCGTTCCAGTGTTAGAGTGTTCCTGTACTGTGAGTTTTTGTTTGTCTTACAGTCTTACATAACTTTAAGGAGAATTATGAATAACTCCTAATTTTAACAAGTTGGTAGAGTTTTCTACTCTCCGGCTTCACACTCACAGATTAGTAGATGATTGTATTTGCTCTCTTTAGAAAAGTTATATAACCCTACCCCAAGCAGCCCCTCCTTATAGCAGAGTTTTGGTTACTCCTTATTAGTTCACAGCCCTTTCTATGATGATTTCAAACCTTAATCTTTTTAGTCTTCAAAACTGTCTCATCCCATTTAGGCAAGAACTGCAGTAAAAGGAGAAACAGCACATTGTCATGAATTGTTTAGAATGAACTGCCATTTCCCTGTGTGTGTGATGGTTGGTCTTGTCAACTTAGCACCATCTGGAAATACCTGGGAAGAGTTTCAATGAGGGATTGTCTACATTAGGCCGACATGTGGCATATCTGTGGGGGATTGTCTTAATTGACTTGATTGGTGTAAGAAGGCCCAGCCCACTAGAGAGCAATTCCATAGAAAGGGGGGCTCTGAACTGTCTAAAACTGGGGAGGCCAGGCTGAGCACGAACATGCGAGCCTGTGTGCACTCACTTGTCTCTCCTCGGGATGGAGGATGTCATGTGGCTGGGTGTGGCCATCTCCAGCAGCTGTGGTCCCTGCAGCATTCGACAGTCACCTGGAATTGAGAACTAAAACCAGCCCGTTCCTCCTGCAGGTACTTCAGTATATTTTCTCACATCAACAGAATGAAACCAGAACACCTTGGGAAATTACTCCGGAAATGATCGGTCCCTCCAGCTGACAACCCTTATCAGTGCTTGTCCCATTGCACTGGTGGCCAATAATGTCCTATGGTGTAGGAACAGCTGCCTCTACCCAACAAGACACAACAAACATGGCGCAGGCCACATCACTTACCACTTCCAATATTATGTTTTCTCCCTATGAAATGGAGCCACTACTAAATATATGACCTAGCTCAAAGGCAGGTGGGACTCAGGCAATGAAGAGAAGCCCTTGGCATAGAGCCCAGCACACAGCAAAGGCTCAGGGATCACTGGCGCACTCGTGGCCCCCTAGTGACACTCCATTACTTTTCTACCACAGCCACTGTGACCACAGGTCCTACGCAATCAGCATGACCAGGAGGCCATCAGGAGCCACAGCTTCGCCTATTGCTGAGAGTGAAATCCATGTTTGCATACTTTCCATCCCCAGCCATCCTGGGCTATTTAGTTTACTCAACATGACTACTGCCATGCTGACCCACGCTTGAATCCATGGCAGTTATAATTGATTACTGCCTCTCCTCCATCCCAAGTTCATAGGTTCATCTTCCCTGGAATATGTACCATCTTCAAGTCAGGAATGTGTAGTGTTAAGCTTACTAGCAGTAATAGAAGCAAATATGGAGTGAGTGGTTGTCATGGTAAAACCCATAGGCGACCTCAGTGTACCATCAGAGCACCTTGGAAAGTTGATATTACCTTTTCATGAGTTAGTTTTGAGAAAGCGTCTCCAACTAACCGGGTAGCCAGCAATGACCCTGAGCTCCACATCTCCTGCCTCAATCTCCCAAGTGTTGGGATTATAGGCATGTATCTCAGCCTGGATTTATGTGGTTCCAGGAATTGAACCTAGAGCTTTGTGAACGCTAGGCAAGCACTCTACCAATTGTGCTACATCTCCAGATCTAATCAATATTATTATCATTATTATTATTTGAGATAAAGTCTTGTTATGTTGCCCAGACTAGCTTCAAACTCCTAGGTCTCAGGAATCCTCCTTCCTCAGTCACCCAAGTAACCAAGACAATAAAAGCATACTTCCATGCTCAGCTGAAAATTATTTTTAGGGCTAGATTATAACCCTGTGGTAAGATACTTGCCTAGCCTGCATGAGGCCCTAAGTTCAATCCCTAGTATGGGAAAGACCATATATTATATTATTACATACTTATGTTTTTAATTTTTATATATTTATTTTTATGTATATGAGTGTTTTGCCTTCACATATGTAAGTGTACCCGTGTTGTGCAATGTCCATGTTGGAGGCCAGAAGAAGACATCAAATCCCCTGGAACTGGAGTTACTGATGGTTATTAGCTGCCGTGTGGGTACTGGAAACCAAACCTGGGTCCTCTGCAAGAGCAACCAGCACTCTTAACCACTGAATCATCTCTCCAGTCATATATATATACATATATATATATATAGAGAGAGAGAGAGAGAGAGAGAGAGAGAGAGAGAGAGAGATAGATAGATAGATAGATAGATAGATAGATAGATAGATACTTAAATAACATCAGCAACTTATTCATCACTGGGACTCCCACCTGGCTTGTTTGAGAAATGCGACGTGTGCGGTTGTAGAAAGCCATACTGTCCCCCTCTCGGGTCCTTTCAATTCTCCAACCCCAAGCCAGCATCGTTTTCAAAGATTCTTTGATTGGCCAGCGATAAATTTCTTTTTCCTAGAGGGAGGAAAAATCCAAAGATTAGTAGTTAGTATTATGAACCAAAATGAAAATTCAAAGTATTTAGTGATTTGTTCTGAAATTGACTGCCTTCATTCAAACACTGATTATCCTCAGACGTTTATAGGTAAAACCCCAAGTAAAAATATTCAAGGGAAGTGTGTGCACTGAGTCTAAGGCTGCTAAGGGTCCTTGTCTGTGATGCTACATGGAGGGAGGGCCACATTCCCTGGCTCTCCAGCTCCAGACACCTTCAATAGAAACCAGAAGGAAAAAGACAATGAAAGAAATGTGAAGATCACGTGTCCAGGCTTTTCTGCCATTGGAACAGAAAGGCAGCGCTTCGTATCTGTGCCCTCCCAGAGAACCCTTTCTAAGGCAGTTTTTCAAGCTATGCGTTCTCCTTCAGAGAAGTATGTGAAGATTCAACATTATCTTATCATCTGTCACTAAGAAACTGTGAACATAAGAATATTTTCTAAAGTCCCTGGGGCTGGAGAGATGGCTCAGCAGTTAAGAGCACTGGGTGTTCTTACAGAACACTTGGATTCAAATCCCAGGACCCACATGGTGGCTCACAACCATCTTTAACTCCAGTTCTAGGAGATTGGACACTTTTCTGTCTTCTGCAGGTGCTTCACAACATGGGTGCACTTACATACATGCAGTCAGAACACTCATACACATAAAATAAAAATAAATTTTTAATTAAATGCAACAGACAAAAATGAACCCAGGGCTCAGGGACCACTGCAGAAGAGGGGGTAGAAAGACTATAAGAGTGAAGGAGGAGGTGCACAGCCACTGGAGTCCTATAGGCGCCTGGGACCCTGTTCGTATCATTCTTTTTTTTTTAATTTTATGTGTATGCATGTATTGCATGCATGTAGGTAAGTGCACCCATGTCATGCAATGCCTGCAGAGGTCAGAAGAGGCTGTCGGATCCTCTGGGACTGGAGTTACAGACACTTGTTAGCTGCCATGTGGGTGCTGGGATTCAAACCCGGGTCTTCTGCTAGAACAACCAGTGTTCTTAACGACTGAGCCATCTCTCCAGCCCCCAATATTACTTATTTATTACTTTTATGTGTATGCATGTATTGCCTGCATGTAGGTAAGTGCACCCGTGTCGTGCAATGGCCGCAGAAGACAGAAGAGGCTGCTGGAACCCCTAGAACTGGAATTACGGGCAGCTGTTAGCTGCTATGTGGGTGTTGGGATTTGAACCCGGGTCTTTTGCAAGAATGGTCAGTGTTCTTAACCACTGAGCCATACCCCGCCCCCCGCCCCACCACTCATATGATTCTATGGCAATGGTGTCAGCATACACAAGCCCCAAGTAAACTCAAGGAGACAAAAACCCACCACAGAACTGTGGAATTGGTCAGCAGGCCCCAATCTTAGCCAAAGAACTATTGGGCACCTGATTACTATTGGGTAAGGAAGAGTTAATCTTTTTTTAAGCATTTTATTATTTTATGTGTATGAGTGTATTATCTGCATGTATGTGAGTGCACCCATGTTGTGCAATGCCGCAGAAGTCAGAAGAGGGCTTCAGATTCCCCTGGGCCTGGAGTTAAGGATGGTTCGTAGCCACCATGTGGGTGCTGGGAATCGAACCCAGGTCCTCTGCAAGAGCAGTTGGTGCTCTTAACAGCTGAGCCATCTCTCCAGCCCCGGAAGAGTTAATCTTTAAGGGAGGAACTCTAGCTGGATGACTAGACCCCAGTGGATGAACTTTGACTGAGGGACATCAGGGAACACTAACTTGACTCACTAGACCTTAATACAAATGACAGAATGCACGAAATCCAGTGGGGGGATGTGTGTGGGTGATGATGAAGAAGGAGATATAAAGATGATTAAATTCAATAAAAATTCAATAAAAAGGAAAAGTATGGGAGAGGAATGAACATTCAAAGGGAAAATCCTGAGGAAAGAGACTCCGTCGCAAAACACAAAAGGGAAACGGATTTAAAAACATACACGTGGGATTTTAAATAAAAGTAAAAACCAAGTAGAAAATAAAGATTTTGGGCTGTTGAGATGACCAGCACTGATGACCTGAGTTTTATCCTTAGAACCATCATGGCAGAAGGAGAGTCCTGTAAGTTGTCCTCTGACTTCCACACATATGTGTGGTACATAGGTCTGTGTGCGTGCGTGCACATGTGCATGCACACATACACACGTGTGCATATGAAAACAATTTTAAAGAGATAATGAAGGATTTTAATAATAAAACACATAGCAAACATTTACCAAAAATCAATACTTTACAAATTCACTCTCTCACCTTTTCAGACTGTAGTTTATATGGCTTCATTAGTGGTTGAATCTTAGATGAATCTGAATAGATTTCACCATAAATCCATCCATTCGCCAACTAAAACACAAATGTCGAAAATTGTTTTACGTATATTAGTTTAAGTGTGCTTCTGTTTAAGCCCCTGCTTGGAAACATAAACTTAAAACGAGCTAAGAAGATGAGTAAGATTTAGTTCTCCACTCTGCAATTTCTGGGGCCACAAGCCGGGGTTTTGTGCACAGTTGCCAAGTTCTTTTGAGACAAAGTCTTTCTAAGTTGCCCAGGCTAGCCTTGAAATCACTCTGTGTCCCAAGGTAGACCTTGAAAATACAGTTCTCCTTCCTCAGTTTCTCCGGTAGCTAGAATTACAAACCTGCATCTCCTAGCCTGGCAGGAGTTTCATCCAGTGTAAATCAACATAAAGAGTTCTGTTCCTAATGAGTATTATGTTCCGGAGCCATTTGGAAAGAGTTCTTTTGAAAGGCGATTAAATGCACCGTTTTCCTAAAACAGACCAGGTCTATGGCTGTGCCGATACATAATCCCTACAAAGAGGCTACAAGGACCACAGCCTGATGTGTTTTTTTTTTTAACCCTGACACATATTAAGACCCTGCTGTGGTACACGCATGTTTCTCAAATGTTCGTTTTAAATATGCAAATCAAGAGCATCCCAGATTTGCTCATTCCTATACCCTACTGTCCATCAAAGGGTTCATTCATTCTTCCACTGTTCTGCCTATTTGAACTTAAAATCATTTGCCATACCATCCCACCAGCCCTCAGAATCCAGGTGGTTAGACTGGAGAGACTCGGGACTGCCTTTCTGTGTTATCTCTCTCCATGCCCCACTTAAAACATTCAGTATCCAATGGAGTTTCTCTATCAAAGAGACTTTTCCTTGACTTTCTGGTAAGCATTATTGAAATGAAGAGTCACACATTATCCTACAAACAGAAAGGGCTTCTTTGAGGGAGGAAGATGTTGGCTGGCCTCAGCACAGTGGGTCATGAGGTCACATGGGTCATGTGACAGTGAGGTACTTTGAGGCATAAGCATCCCTCAGGGCACTTGATGTGATCTGCATGTGTGCATGTTAGGTTTTTGTGCCATGTAGATTTAATTTCTCTGACAGGCCTAGGATCACCATCCTCTCTCAAGCAGAAACTAAGCTCCAGTGAAATAAGATTCATCTGATAGGATGCAGAGTCTTCTCACTGGACTATTTTCTTTGGACACACACACACACACACACACACACACACACACACACACCTGATGCAATCTATTTTTAGTGAGCTAAGGATCTGTTTGATATTAGAAAGTATAGATGCATAGAAGGTACAAAAGTTTAAAACTTTTCAAGGGGCTGGAGAGATGGCTCAGCAGGTAAGAGCACTGGCTGCTCTCGCAGTGGATCCGGGTTTGAATCCCAGCACCCACATGGCAGTTAACAACTGTTCATAACTCCAGTTCCAGGGTCTCTGACACTCTCTTCTGTCCTCCACAGGCATTGCATGACACAGGTGCACTTACACACATGCAGGCAATACGTGTATACACATAAAGTAAAAATAGTAAATAAAAGTAAGTAAATAAATAAAATGCTTCCTGAACAACCATGAAGACCTGAGCTTGAGTCCCTAGCATCCATGTGAAAAGCCAGATGAGAGAGCTAGTGTCCATCTGGTAACCCTAGTAGTGTATGTGTATTGGGGGGGGGTTCCTAGAACTTCCTGGCTAACCTGGCTAGCCAATCTGAAAGCCCTGAGCTCACAGAGATGCCCAGTATCAAGAAATAAGATGAACAATAATGGAGGAATATAAGATACTTAACATTGACCTCTGGCCTCCACATGCACATGTGTACATGAGCCCCAAAACACACAGATACACACAGAGACATACACTCACACATGCAATCCAGGGACATAAATTCACACACAAACCCCCACAAAAGAATTTTCAATATCCTTCATCTAATATGAAACTATCTTTAAAACCAAAGTTTGATGAAGATGTGAATTTTGGACTTGAGGTCACCACTTTCTTCTGAAGCCTTTGGTGGCCATTACTTTTTACCCCCAAACAACACACTTTTAGAAACTATACTTATAATTTAATGAATAGATACTTTAAATATTTTTTTAATTTTTTAAA
>NW_008348205.1:108590-111278 GCF_000622305.1 Nannospalax galili | reverse complement strand
GCTGTCGGATCCCCTGGAACTGGAGTTACGGACAGTTGTTAACTGCCATGTGGGTGCTGGGATTCGAACCTGGGTCTTCTGAAAGAACAATCAGTATTCTTAACTGCTGAGCCATCTCTCCAGCCCCTGAATAGATACTTTTAAAAGCTAAAATTATACTTTTTAATGTGAATTTCAGAAAACTGTTTATTCTTTAATTTTTAATATTTTTAAAAATTTATTTAATAACCACATAATTAGTAGAAGCATTTATTACAAGAGCATTGACATAGCCAATAACAGTTTCCAGAGCAAAGATGCATCTCTTTCAAAATTGGCTGTAAATTTTTAGGTTAACAGTGTTGAATTACCACCGTTGTATATTACTGTACTAAGTATAAACCCTATAAGACATAAAATTGAATGAGGTTTTAACCTTTAAAAAAGATCTCCATTTCTTTTTAAAATATACTGTTTCATTTTTAATGCAGCTAACAGATATTTGCACATGTGTCTCTAATCTCTATATATCTGATTATTACTAGACACAGTCGGTTACACTCAGGGATCCTTGGCACCTGAGCATGGATATAAAGTCATCAGGTAGATTTCAATAATAATGATTATCACCATTATTTTCATCTGTTCAAATATGAAAATATGAAATTATACTTTTTAAGAACACATGTATTCTTAGTCACATGTATATCACGTTTTTGCTGTGGAGGAATTAACTAAGTATTACATGGACAACTTGTAATTCGATGTTCTTTACTAATTTAGATAAAATTTTCTCATTAAAAGAGAAAGTCAGGTCTAGGGAGGTGGCTTAGTGGGTAAATAAATCAGGCATGGTGGAATACACTTGTAATCCCAGCACTAGGCAGATCTGTCTAGTTGAAATGGCAAGTTCTGGATTCATTAAAGAGCCAGTCTCAAAAAAATAAGGTGAAGGTGACAGAGGAAGACACCCGAGGTCAACCTCTGGCCTCCATGTGCACATGTGCAAACACACATGCAAATCAAGCATGCGTGCATTTGCATGCACACAAAATACACACATACACACAAACACACACACACAAAAAAAGAGAAAGTTGACATGGTCAGATATACTTGAGTAATGACCAGTCAGGTATAACAGCAGCCTGAATGGGGAGACTGCAGTGACCAGTCATTCATAAAGGCAGCCCTCAATAAGACAGTGCTCCTGTCCTTTACCTTGTCCATGGACCATTTGTCATGGGAATGCTCTGCGTACTTGTTAATGAAGTATTCATTCCAACTTCTCAGGAATTGTAATACTACAAGAAAAATAAAGAAGAGCTTGTTTTTTAAAAAGAATTTACAGTGATACTAATTATTTGCTCACAGCTTATGAATGCTTAGATCCCATTCAGCTCATGACCGTTACAAAACAGTTTTAACAAAGTATCACTTCTTCCTATCTCTGAATAATGCAAGTCAAGCAGATCGTGTTAGCTGCTCTGTCTTAAACAGATACATTATTTTCTGTGTGTTATTATAAAATTAAATATAGTAAGGTACATATGTTAAAATGCAGTCAAAGTGAAGAAACTATGTTATACGAAAATGGAAAACTACAGATCAAGACTCGGATTCGACAAGTTTAAAAACATGCTTTTCTCTCATGTTCTTTCTTTGAAGTTATTTCTTCTTTTTGCATTGTTTGCTGAGGTAACTCTGAATGAACAAGGGCTGTTGATAAAGGAATCTCTGATATGCCACAGATCCACTATACCTTAAACAATTTCATACAACTAGTGATGTATTAATAATTCCCAATATTAGTGCTCTGTAGATAACATTATACATGTTACTTATGTTAGCTCTAGGGAAAAGTATTTAACAGTTTCATGTGTTTTGGTTTTGTCAATATTCATATTCTTGACTCCTTTCATATTTAAATAAATACATTTGTCATTTGTGTCTAGCATGTACAACTGATGAACATGTCTAATAATAAATGTTAGGACTTGTGAATAATCAAATACATCTATGGATGGAGAATTAAATACACGGACAATTGCCTTCATTAATACATAATACATAATTCACTAGAGAAATTCACTTTAAAGAATAGAGATCTAAATGAAACTCAGCAAAATGACACAGTTCTGTTCTTTGCCAGCAAAGTTACCAGTTAGTAAATGACGCACGCACTTAAGAGGTAATGCATAAAAATAATCACAGTCATGTAGGATCTATTGACTCAGCACGTAAACCTATACTTGAGAATTTCCTTACCATGAAAGCCAGGGTAAATTACCATGCACACCTAACACTTGTTAATTAATTGGATTTCATTAATCAACATTAAAACTATGACATTGCTTTGAGGTCATCTGAAAACCCTGGATTATATTGTAGATTAGTAAACCACACACTTACCCGGAAATGTGACCCTGTGAAGTTTGGGCTAGTTACTTCATAAGAGATACAAAGGATCAATCAGATAAGCCAAATACTAGGTGTGGGGAGATGACTGTTCTCATAAGACTGTCATCAAATATCAAACATGTAATTTTAAGGCATTCTCGGAGTAATGGTACACCTATCACTTGGGTTCACATTCTGATCTGTTTATGAGGCTAAACCAGCTGGTAACTGCCCTGAAGCCTCAAAGTTGAATCCCAGGCTCATTCCAAAGTGGTCCTTAATAGCCTGCATGAGGCTACATTCCTAACT
>NW_008348205.1:105735-108149 GCF_000622305.1 Nannospalax galili | reverse complement strand
TGGGTATCCCACCTGCAAACCAACTCAGAAAACTAAGCACATGTGGGAAATTTGGTGGTGACTGCTGATTCCTTGTCTTTGCTTAAGGCTGGACACATTATGACTATATACTTAATTCCACTTGATATTCTTTTAATCTCATGGTGTTCTTTGAACAGAATATCAACACCGAACCCTAGGCCTGGCTGAGATGCTGTGAGTCCCTGCTACTCACACTGGGGAACCATCCTGTTACAGATTCGAGGCAGAGGTCCAACATAGTTACTGATGCACATTTTAGATAAACTATAACTAATATACTTTCTTGATTCTCATTATAGATTTTACCTCATGGTGATAAACAGCAGTTCCTCCTATGTGAGGAGTACCTAGAAGGCACCTTGTCTATTTCTGATGCTGATATAATCATTGTTATCATTACTGCCATTTGATAGATTCAAGGAACTTCTAGTCAAAGGATGCCAATTCAAAGGGGGCATGTATCAGAAAGTTCACGTCAGTACCTTCTTCAATTTCAGACTTCACACATCATTTACAATAAAAATCTGCTGCAATAGAAAGAGGCCATACTTGGAGGTATCAACAGGTTGTGGGTTAAAGTTTCCTTCAGAGTCCATGGATGATTGTTTTTCCATCATGGTGACATAGTTTGATTCCATGTAGTCTGGAGGCAGAGCTCCAGCAACAGCACTGAGGCAGGGCAGGGCCAGTTTGAAAAGTTCTTGTTCATATTTCTGGGAAGGAAAAGAGAATAACCACCATGACCAACCCCAGCCTACACAGCTCGAACTACGGTGAGAATGAGGAAGAATCCCCATGTATTTTAGCACCTGGAAAGTTAAGAAACCTTTAGGAGGTGGAGCCTTCGTGGAGGAAGTACATCACGTTAAGGTTTTAAAGCTTGCCTCCACTTCCTGTGTTCTCTCTCCCCTCTCTCTCTCTCTCCCTCTCTCCCTCGCCTTCTGCTTACTATAACACACAAGGGGGGATTGTGGGAATGACTTCTAGCCAAGTTTATAACCAAAGTTAATATTGTGTTTTGAGATCATTCAAAACTATTTTAGCTTGTTTATAATGTACACAACTTGCTAGGCCTAGGGTTGCTCCAGTAACCCAAACATGTAGCTTTAAACCCTCACTGGCATCCCTAGCCCGTGTCCCAGAATAATGTTTGTATGTGTGTGTTCATATTGTGAATATCAAATGCTGTCAGCAGCGAGTATTCATTGAAAGCAACAGATTATGCCACTAGTGCTACAAACAATAGGTAGGATTACACTGATAGAATCTGTCTGTGGTTGTACACTCTGTTCTAGGTCTGAAGCGGTCAGAAGGGAAAATCCTCTGATAAGACAAATTCTGCTTTTCTTTCCCTGTTTTATGTTGATGAATGGTTTCAATAAAGAGAAAGCAAGGTCTTCGTTTGAGAGCACAGTTCCAGGAGAAATCTGAAGGGGCAGGTTCCCTGAATGTTTGGGGCCTCATCCCTGGTTTCAGTGGAAGCTGAGAATCAGGCTGTTTGGGTTCAATCTCACTGTAATGTGGAATTCCACTGTTACACTCATCCAAGTTGCTTTTCATCAAGGTTTTCAACTAGAAAAAGAAAAGCAACTAAACTTCATAGCCAGTGTTTTCAGCAGGGTCTCTGTGGCCAGTAAGATGTAGGGCAAAGCTGAATTGTACTGGGCTGCACTTCACTCCCTGAGGGTGTTTCGCCTGGTTCACGGAACACAGCTGCAAGTTCCAACAAACACAGGAGAGGCTACAATGACATATATTTAAGGACAATAACACCACTGTGTATTAGTTATTTTTGCATGGCTGTGACCAATGCTGGACAGAAGCAACTTAGGAAAGGTTTAGTTTAGCGCATGGTTCTGGGCACAGGTCATCATGGAATAGAAGGTGGTGGTGGTGGGATCTGCCTCTGCCTTTGCGGGTGGGAGCATGAGGAGCTGCTTGTTTAATGACTGCTGCCCTATATCCCTGGAGACCCACCTCCCAGTAGCCCACTTCCTCCATCTAGGCCCCACCTTCCAAAGGCTCCACTACCTCCCAAAACAGCCACATCATCTGAGGACTAAATGTCAAGACATAAGAGCTTATGAGAGATGTTTCCATTCAAACCCCAACACTTTGCCCCTCCAAAGTGTCTTCTCCCATATTTGCAATGAAGCAAATGTGAGTATTCTTACTTTATAAAATGTCTTTGCAACACAGATACAAGTCCCATCAATGAGGGCTATGGCCACTACAGTAACTGCTAGATTAGTCCTTCCCCACACTGTAGTGCCTATACAGTCAAGGTCAGCCTGGTCTACATAGTGAGTTCCAGGACAGCTGGGGCTACAGGGAGATCCTGTCTCAAAAAGACCAAAATAAATAAATAAATAAATAAATAAATAAATAGATAG
>NW_008348205.1:89327-105568 GCF_000622305.1 Nannospalax galili | reverse complement strand
AAGCTTTTTTAAAAAGAGAAATTCTCTCACTTCAAATTTTTCAGTTTTCAATTCATATTGTAAATGGTTTTCAAAATACCTATATATCGAGTATTAGAGGAAGTTGAGTAAGAAGAAAAAACATCAAAATATAACTACCAGATATAGCTATAGATTTATCTTCCTGGGAAACAACAAAAATATGTCTACATTATTCTAATCATGCCATAGTTTCTTCTGGAATTCAGACATGGCGATCAACTTGAGGATAGACTTAACAAATGTACGGGTTTTATTTTCTCTTATAGCCCTACCTTCCAGTCACATGAAAATACATGAAATATTCATTATTAATCTGGTAATTGTGATTTAATGCCACATGGGCAAAGAGACAGCAAGAGGAAGAGCCTAAATTTCCATGGCTGCTGAACAAAAGAAGTTGGGGGGCAACTGGAGTACACTAATTTCACAATACTTTCTATTGACATTCTAGAATTTGATGTAGTTCCTTGAGGCTTTCTAAGATTGGAGAGCTAGCTAGGGAAAATTTGAATCTGAGATAACCTTCAACGCACCATCTACTGTGTGTCTGATTATTTGAAATCCTTGTCTATTTTAATTTCAGATGCAGGGTTACGATCACAGAGAATGCACGGATTATGTGCAAATCACAGAGATTATGAAAAAATCAATGTATTTCTCAGTATGCATTATTAATAAATGAAAAAAATGAAACTATATAAACATTTTTCTTTTCTGTTTTGTTTTACAGGGTCACACCCTATACACTAAGCTGGACTTCTTTATCTAGTCCAAGATGGACCTGATCCTCCTGCCTCAGTCTCCCAGCCTCCCATGTGCTGTAAATGTAGTCATGTACCACCACATCTGGCACTATGCAAGTCTTGATTAGTCAAGGTATTATCCCACTCTGAATACTTTATTATCAAGGACCTGCAGCTGGGCCAGGTGTGGCGGCCCACACCTTTAATCCCCACACTCAGGAGGCAGAGGCAGATGATCTCTGTGAATTCCAGCTAGCTTGGTCTGCACAACAAGTTCTAAGCCAGCCAATGGGACACAGGGAGACCCTGTTTGGAACCTGCACCATTTTAGCACTTTGTCAACACAAAAAAGTTCACAAAAACCTTCAACTACCTTTTGAGACAGGGCATCAAAAATGCCCCAGAATAACTTTCTTGATAAATGAAGTTCTTCTTCAGAGGCAGTTCCAAAGTTGCCCCACCCTCCAGGCAGGCAGTAATATTTCCAGCATCTTTCATAGTGATTTGTCAGCAGCTGTGTAGGGAAGCAATTACAAAATCAACAAGATTGATTCTTGACTTTTCCACCCCTTTCTGTGACATCTGAATGCTGTGGAATAAGGTCCATGGAAGGGAAATGCTCAAATCCATGGGACATCTCTGGGAAAATAAAATTGCTTGAATACTATGACTCTTTCAAATTTGACACACAAATTTGACAGTAAAAATTGTGAACCAAATGTTTAACTTTGAAAATGTATCTTGATGAGGCTGGAGGGGCTGGCTCAGGGATTAAGACTGCTTGCTGCTTTTGCAAATTTGGTTCCTAGCACCAACACTACATCAGGCAGTTCACAACCACCTATAGTTCCAGCTCTCCAGCGCCCTCTTCTGGCCTTGGAGGGCACTGCATTCATATGCACATACCCACACACAGACACACATAATTAAAAAGAACACAACAGAAATGAGAACGCATCTTGAACAGCATCTTGCTGATGCTGTTTGGCTATTGTCTTCCCAGTTCTTGCTTTGTTGCTCTTTGACTCACAGTTCTATGATGTATTACTGCCTGGAATCCATTCATAATTTTCTCCTAGAATTCAGGCAGAAGATCAAGAGCTGGAGGGAAGAATGACCCAGAGACATTACATGGGATCTACACACTGCAATTATTGTTTCCTCTCTGCCTTACTTATTACATGTGATGGTATCAAAATTTGTTTCCCTAAGCAAATTTGAAAAAGACTCTGCATTTGTTTGGTGACAATAGTTGATTCTCTTTGTAATTTACATCTACATGAGAAAAACTTTCAGTTAATCAGCAGTTATTTGGAAAATTCATTTGTGAACTAAATTTATAGGATGACCTGCAAGAATCATGAATAAATGTTTAGATTCTCATTTATTTCCATATCTAAGGGGGAAAATATAAGTTATTGTTGTTATTAGAGATAGCTATATCTCTTCCTATTGGAATATTTCTTTTTGTTTAGTGTCCTTTTCAGTTACACAGAGATGATACAGATATATAGACACAAATATACACATATAGTGTCACACACACACACACATGCACACAATCTAGGAACCCCAAATAATGGAATATTGAGACCTAACTTCACTGGGGTAACTACGAAATTATCAAAGAATAAATTAAAATTTCAAAATCTATAATGTAAAAGAATTTTATTGTTATTACAGATAAGAAAGCGTTACTATATTTATCCATCGTCTCTCAACTTACTTGTTACCAGGAAAAAACTGCCTAACAAGGCCTCCCTTACACAAAGAAAACTGTATAAAATGAGATTGGGGTGGGGCAGGATGTAACTTACCTAATTCATTAATTTATCTGCATTTATTAAACCAAAAATCAATATTCATAGGGAAAGGTTATTTTTGCCAAATATCCAGGTATGTGTCGTATAACAATTTAAAACCGACTTAAGTATATCTCAAGCCTTTTGTCTACAGTGCTGTCTTAAGTGGTCATAGAAGGTGTTAAGTATCTGCTAGGTATTTGTGTAGAACAGGTTCCTTTCTTTATCATCACGCTGGGGTGCACAGACCATCTGGAGGTCAGTCAGACAGAGTGAGACTTGAATGTGCATGAACTGAACAGTAAAGATGGCTTTTCTGTGCTGCATGGTACACGGTAAGCACGTATATAGAAAGGCTCTCCTGAACTCTATGAGATGCTAGTTGGAACCTTTCAAGGATTACCTATCTGCAAAAGTTGGTAATCATATTCAGGCCAGATGTGTGAGTATGCTGTCTAGACTAAGAACATCTTGGTTGAACTTTTCTTTGTGGTAAATGCATGTCAATTGATTTCCATGGAAATCAATGTTAAGGATTCTGTAATCTTTTATTACTTATTTCAGGGTTATATAATACATACTTCAATAACTCACAAGGTCATTTCATTAACTGGGAGAAATTCACAGCACCAGAGACCAAGCACACGAAATCTGGGAGACACACATGTAGTGACAAGAAACCAAATCAGATGAAATGGTAATCAGGTAATTACAAGTGTCACTCATGTTTACCTTAAGAGGCATCTTGGCATGCTCATTCAAAAGTGGAACATCAAATACCAGCCTTCTGAGCAGGTGCTGCATCATGGAAGGTCGCAGTTGGCTGTTGGAACAAAGTCAATTGTAATAAAGAAAAGTGAGGTCTAAAGCCCCTAGAGAATTCATTAGACTTTATACACCAAGACCCTGGACCTCTCTCTTCAGATAACAGCAACCAGGTACTTCTAGCTCAAAGATTAGCTAAGAGTTTCAGTTACACACAGCACAATGATGTTTTAGTCAGTGAAGGACTACAGACACAACAGTGTCCTGTCTGCTTACAAGACATAAAGGCTGGTGTGACAGTGCAACGAGCGCCTCATATGTCTGCGGTGGTGCTGGTGCACATGGACCTACTGCACTTCCAACTGGATGCAAGTTCAGCGCATACAACTGTATGTAGTATGTGTGCATAATACCAGTGAAAAATAAGAGCCATGTCACTCTTTCATGGATTTTACCCCACTCTACTGGTATTAGCCCCAATCTCATATTTGTCAAATTTCACTCTCTCTCCCTCCCTCCCTCCTTCTTGTCACCGTACAGTGCTGGGGACAGAACTCAAAGTCTTGAGCATGCTGGGCAAAGGGTATTGTACTAAGCCACACACCCAGTCACTGGAAGTCTATTAAGTCCCCTAAATACATCAAAAAGTCATGCTGAGTGATTGGCATGTGGCTGTAGGATTCTGCTGGTCCATTCTGCGGTCTTCACACAACAACCAAATCACCTACCGACATGTTTCTCTGAAATAGCCTAGTCTTAAGCAACAATGATTGTGTTTAACCTTAAGGTTAAACATTAAGGTCTTATCTCTGGACTCATCTCTACCACCTAGATCTGCAGACACCCCCGAGTGTTCCTGGGGAGGCCTCTCTTCTGCTCTGCCCCTTTCTGGTTACTCACAGGCACAGCTTACTGTGTTCTGCAAGAATCCGAACTTGCTTTTTCCTTTCTTACTATTCAAGGTCCCCTACCTAGGGCATGGTGCCACCTACAACAGGCTGGGTCTTCCTATATCAGTTAATAATCAAGACAGTTCCCCACAGCCATGTCCACAGACCAACCTTAGCTAATTCCTCAATGAACCTCTATCCCCAGGTTGTGTGTTAAGTTGAAAGTTACAACTAACCAACACACTGGTGGACAGTTCTAACCAACATTAAGATTCAGGCCTCTGGATACAGGACCACATAAATTGAATTGTTGAGATAGAAAACATTTCCAAGTTCATAACTCAGCACGGGCCACATAGTAAAGAAGAAATCTGGCACAGTGAGCCCTCGCTTACCCACAAATAGACAGCAGGCACACTTCTATGGCATCTCGCTGAGCCTTGGTGAGGGAGCAGCCCTTTGACAGTCGGTACACGGTGTGCAGCAGAGAGTCAATGAGGGAAGCATGGTGCTCTGTGCCCGCGAACAGCGGAGCACACCTTGTTAACAAAGGCAGGACAGCTGTGCAAAGGTATCGATTGAGGGCCAAGGCCATGTCTGTAGCACTCAGAGCAGCCTGGAAAGGAATGAGAGGACACAGCCTTGTGTGATCAGCAAAGGACTCAACAAGTGAATCTCACCATGTGGTAAAAGAGTGAACAGCATGGCATCTAGAAATGTAGTCCTTACACTGGTCTTTACATGTGCTTCATATGATCTCTACCACTTACAACCATCAACTATGCTAAGCAGACAGGAGTTAATGCCATGAAAGAGCTCAAGGTCCAAGCTCAGGGCTAAGACACCACCACCTCCCCTAACATCCAGGAAAGTACTCTAAACTTAGTAAACAGCTTTATCCCGATGCCCAGGGGAGGCCTGAAGAAATACTGTCAACTTGACTAGGCGTGAGTGAGCTCTGAGCATACGCAGAGCTCACGGGATCAGTGAGAGAGGAGGCCGCCAATCAGTACTTCTCAATAGACCTCAGATTCACGTTTCCATTCTGAATTCACTTGGTTAATGTCATTCACGGACTTCTCCCCAGACCCCTGAGTGCCAGTCATGAGAAGCCAATTACCATTATGGCCTCACTGGCTTCTCTGCTCTTCAGGTTCAGAATTTCAAGTGAACATACAGCAAAACAGATGAAACTTTCAGTTCACTTTTATGATTTTTGCAACCGTGGATTTTTTTTTTTTTAACTCACGATCCAATTTTCCCTGAGACCAGAAGGTCCATTTAATTATTAAAATGAATAAGTAAATCAAAGGAGGAACAACCGCAATGGTGTTTGGAGTGCCACCTTATTCAACCACGATTCAGAGAGCAGCACACTGTGACTGTTGACGGCAGATCCTCTGGGGCACCATCGATACACGGGCAGATTATAGCCAGCCTGCACTTTGGCAGATGGAGACTCCCTGATGCAATTGCAACAGCCCTGATCCAGCAGTGACCATTCAATTGTTTTAACATTTTTGATTGCAGGGTTGGAGAGATGGCTCAGCAGATAAGAGGCCTGGCTGCTCTAGCAGAGGGTCTGGGTTCAATTCCCAGCACCCACATGGCGGCTAACAACTGTTCATAACTCCAGTTCCAGGGATCTGATGGCCTCTAGGCACTATAGGACACAGGTGCACCTACCTATCTGCAGGCAATATACTCATACACATAAGATAAAAACAATAAATAAAATATTTTAAAAAGCATTTTTGTTTGCTTCTTTGTATGCTTTTGAGACGGGGTCTCCCTGTAGCCCCAGCTGGCCTGGAACTCAATATGTAGACCAGGCTGGCCTACAAACTCACAGACATCTACCTGCCTCTGCCCCCGAAGTGCTGGGATTAAAGGTGTGTGTTGCCACACATGGTCAATTCAGTGAGAAGTATATCTATTTAGGATAATTTAGTTACTTATTATTTTGTTTTATTCTAAGTACACGTACACGTATTCATGTGTCTACGTGTGTATGCACATGTGTGTGCATGTGTCTGGAGGTCAGATGTTGATGTCTTCCTTAATCACTGTCCACCTTATGTTTGGAGATCGATCCCTTGCTGAACCTGGAGCTTGCTGACTCAGCTGTACTGGATGGGCAGCCCTCGCCAGGGTCCTCAGGTCTCCTCCTCCCCCCTCAAGTGGCTTTTCTACTTGGTTTCTGGAGGCTCAAACTCAGGTTTTCATGCTTACGTGAAAGTGCTTCACTGACTGAGCTGTCTCCCCATCCCTAGGCCAGTTTAGAGGCTCATAGTGAACAGAGATTAAAGGTCATCCCTATGACCTCCCAAATTGAGCATGGATGAACCACTTGGCTCGCTTAGCATCTTATCAGATTTCTTATCATCACTTTAAAAGCTGTCAGTTTGGCTAGTCAGGGAACTGGAGGGCATGGTCTATTTATTTTCTGTTTACCCACTGCTTGTCTGAAAACAGCAGTTCTCTGTGTTGGTGGACAACAAGCAGGTGAGTGAGCATCATGAGGCTCAGTGTGCTGAGAGTGCGTTTTCCATATCATACCGTGTCTAGAGAAGCCGCAGCTCGGAGATCTGGCAGAAAGCCAACCTCGAGGAGGTGGAGGAGGAAATCTTGCACCTCAATCCCATAGACCCTGTCAAGGAACAAAACCATGGCTGCCTTGTGATCTGGGCAAAACCCCGCGGACATGTCAGGCTCCACCACCTTCCCATCTACAAGAGAGAAGGTGACATGTTGGCGTCAATGGCCGGGTCACACGTGGATGGATGACATATGGCTTCTTGTCAGCCAACGGCACATATTAAAATCAGTTTATCAATGAAACAGTTTCCTGTCTTGTCACACGTGTGTGTGGGGGGGGGGCAGATGAACTATGGGAGTGTGATTTAAACCCAAGGTCATTTAGATGTCATTTGGCACCAATTGACTAACTGCAAAGAAAAGGCACAGATCAACTGGTAAAGTGTGTAGGACATAACACAGAAAGACGCAGAGCAGAGGCATCTCTTGTCAGAGGCTGCACCTTTAAAATAGTAAAGCTCACGAACCCCATCTGAGACCCTGGGAAGCTTCCCATTGCTGTGACTTAGAAGAGTTATAGTTATAAATGATACATTATAATATAGAACCAGATAATAGTTATAAAATGACAAATCAACACCATGAAACCAGCCTGGTTTCACATGAAATAGACTTCATTATTCATAAAAGAATTCACCACATTTAGAACGGACTTGAGAGTTGGACATTTTCTCTCTCAATACTCAATCCTTGATGCCTGTGTAGACCACTGAGTCCTATATAACAACGCAGAGTTCAGGTCCCATTGCTATGAGGAATTACTGGATTATATGTCAATTTAAAATACTTGGGAGCTTATTTGTTTCCTGTTGGACTGTATGGTTTATGCCAGACTGGTCCTGATGGCACACAGCAAGACTCAGAACGAAAGGGTTGTCTACATGGATACAGTGTTGAAGGAAGAACAAAGGAAGGGTGATGTGGACCACAATCATCCTGAAATAATAGCTTGATAGCTTTTCTGTTTTCACTAGGAGTCAATGGTTGAATTCTATACTCTGACCATGAAAATGAAGACAATAATGTTTTAAATGAAATTGAAAGGTGATCTAATGGCTCCTACTCTTTACTATAAAAATCCCTAATATAGGGCCTGGTGAGGTGGCTCAGTGGTTAAGAGCACTGGCTGCTCTTACAGATGATCTGGGTTTGATTCCCAGCACCCACATGGTGTTTAACAACCATCCATAACTCCAGTTCTAGGGGAATCTAACGCCCTCTTTTGACCTCTGTGGGCATTGCACGACACAAGTGCAGTTACACCCATGTAGGCAACACACTCATACACATAAAATAAAAATAATAAAAATAGAATATTTAAAAAAAATTCCTAATACTTTCCTTGCTTTATATTATAAGAATAGTTGTTTACAGTGTTGCCAGGTACCTGGGCTGGGTAGATCATAGGTGGGACTGTTAGGTAGTACACACAAGAGGTCTTAAAGCCGGGAGAAGAGGGTTGTGGAAGACAACCTGAGCCTTGGCCCTGTCTGCACAGCCTGATAGGCTGTTGTAAAACCCTGACCCCAGCTTGCACCAGAAGGCATCAGTTTTTAAAGTGGAAGAATGTCTTAGCTCTAGGACAACAAAATATCTTAACCAACTGATACTCATGAAATCAATCATAGGACTCTGGCTAGTCTCAAAAAGGAGTGAGCTAGGAGGCCATCGAGAGCTGCAGCTGCGTCTCCTGAGACGCCCTTTGAGGTTCTCCGTTCTGAAGAAAGGTGGAGTGTACCGTATGAATATGATGTGCACTGATGAAAAAGCGACATTCTCAAAAGACTTTGGTTTCATGATAATGTCATTTACACTGCGGTTTTGACCCCCTTTCCCACTCTGTGGACTTTTCGGGAAGATCATAGGAAGAAATATCCTTCAAAGGAGGCCCCTTCTACCATGGTTTCGGAGAAAAGAATACCATAGAATACCACATACCAAGAATACCATAAATATTCATTAAAATGCCTTGAAAACCCACTGTGTATAACGCACAGCTACCATCCCTTGGGGGCAGCCTACTCCAGACTTTCTTTGGAGTCATGTGGTTTACTAAATACAGTTCTTAAACTATCTCTGTCCCTTGATTTTTGAGATTCTTATTTAAGTTGACATTGATTTTATTTTATTTAAAATTTATCAGATTTATTGACTTGTGCATTTTACATCTACTACATCTCAAAAAATCAAAGACCTTCTTTGGAACCCCAAATGGCCCCCTTTTTTATTTAACTCCAGTTTAGATAGTACAACAGTATACTCCAATAACCTTAAATTCCCAATAATGTGATTTTTTAAGGTGACCGAGATGGGACTTTCAGGTAGATTTTTATTTGTCATGTGAGCAGAGGTCAGAGAACAATTTGTGGGAATTCCACCATGTGGATTCCAGGGATTTAATTTAGGTCATTGGATTTGGTAGCAAGCACCTCTACCCACTGAGCCATCTTGTCAGCCCCTTGACATTGATTTTAATGAACACAGTCACAACTACCCAAGGTGCAAACCCCACTGATTTGCTAGAGTCTCCACTTCTTCAAACACACAAGCACCTGCCCGCTCTTAGACCTCAGGAAGCATCTAAACTGGATGGAGGTGAGCTAACACACAGGCTTCTCTGGTGTCATCTGGAGCAACCACACTCTTCATCTGCCCTAAATCATGGTTCCAGGACAATGAATCAAACCTCCTTGGGTCAAGAGCTGAAGATGGTGGGTTGTTTTACATATCTGCTAGCCACTTTCAGTAATCTACTGGAACACACAGCAGTTAAAAGATCTAGAATAAATATGATAAAATGTTTGAAGACGGCCTCATCTAATACTAAAAGGAGGGAAATCTTTAGAGGTGTGTATCATATACTAAATGTAGAATACGTAATAACCAAAATTCCTGCTACTGGCTGGTGTTTACAGAACCACCTGCTTTCTCATTAAACAGATGAGGGGATGCAGATTATTTAAGTTCTACAGGTGACTGAGCAGCTATGGTAAAGTAAGAACCCAGATTTCTTGCATGACTCCACCTCCAGAGAAGGAAGTTAAAAAAAAATAATGTTAATGACCAGTGGATTCTATTTTTAAAATTAACTTTCATTGTTACCATGATATTTTAAATTTTTTAATATTTTAAGTATTTAAATTCCTTTAACTCTTTTTTTTTCTAGCCTTCTGAAACAGTTTACTCTCATTTTAGTCAATCATTCATGCATTCAAGTGGCAAAACAAAACAACAAACACTGAGTGTTCTAGGCCTTATTTAGGGAGGGAAAGACGGAAAGGCATCTGCCCTCAATTAGCCATCAGTTAGCAGATAAAGAAGCCCAACAAATAACCAGTAACAAAGAGGGATTGTGTCACTGGTCTTATACATCTTGAAAATTCTGATTATTCTTCTAGAGTCTGAACCAGTATTCTCAGACCTTAAAGTACTAATAGATTATCTGGGAATCTTTTAAAATTCTTATTTATTTTTATTTTATGTGTTTGAAGTGTTTCGTGTGTATGTATGTAAGTGTACCCATGCACGCAATGCCTACAGAGACCAGAAGAGGAGGGTGAATCCCCTGGCACTGGAATTTTGGGTGTTGTGAGCCATCATTTAGGTGCTGGGAACTGAGCCTTGGTCTTCTGCAGGAGCAGCTAGTGCTCTTAACCGCTAAGTCTGAGACCAGACACCTGGGCTTGGCCCGAAAGTGCCTCTGAATGAGCTTCTGATGACACCAGTGCTGCGGGGGTGTGGACCACACAAAGCAGTAAAACTCTTCTCTCTCAGTGTCAGCTTTGATTATTGCTTTTTTTAAAGGTTGGTTGAATGAATTCATATTTGTTCACTGTTCATGCTTTTGGGGCTGGAGAGATGCTCAGCAGTTAAGAGAACTGGCTGCTCTTGCAGAGGACCTGGGTTCAAATCCCAGCACCCACACACCCACATGGCAACTAACATCCTAAGTCTCATTCCAGGAGATCCAATGTCCTCTTCTGACTTTCACAGACATGACATGGGTGCACTTACATACATGCAAGCAATACACTCATACACATAAAATAAAAAATAATTAAATATTTTTAAAAATTATCCATGCTGTGCTTAGATATTGCTGAGATACACTGAAACATTTAAGATTATAGAATGCATATAGGACACAATACTCTAATAGCCACAGTAGCAATAAAATAATTTACTCCTTTAATTTTTGATATAAATGATGTACTGTGTATTTATAAAGAGAAAGTCTTAAAAATAATTTGATTAGAGCACAGTTAAATAAATGGGAGAAGCAAACTGAAAACTTAGTAAGGCTGATGGAGGCCAACATGAGGACAGAGAAGATGGAGGCTGAGGGCCATTCTGAAAGGGGCCCAGTGCACACTCATTGTCTAGGTTCCTGATTCTTCATGATCATGAATGTTAACATGGACCTCATATGCCTCCATCCCTGATCTGTTTGTCCCTGGTACTACTGTCATGTGTGTCCTGGCAAAGTCAGTTTTGTGGCTCGCAATGGAGAAGAAGGAAAGACGGTTCATGTAAGTAAATGAACAAGAGTTAGACAGGCAGAGCAAAGAAAGGAAGGGGAGGATCGGGACGGTCCCAGATGGGCAGAGAAGGCAAGAGGACAGGTAAGTCCCACGGCTTTCCCTGGACGTATGATGAAGACTGAGTTTTGATGGCAGCTCTGTTCCTCTTGTAGGTTTGGTTTATAGGGTGAGTCTACAGGAGGCTTCACCTCCTGGAACCCATAGGCTGGTGAGTAGGCACAGTACCCACAGGTGGGCAGCCTTGCACTGTTAACTACTTGCCTTCTCTAAGCAAAATTAAAGACAAGGACTATAGCATGTTTCCCACCTAATTCTATTTTGTTCTCAAATTAAAATTTTGGATAAAAATTATGTAGAAGCAACCAATGAAGTGCTGAAAGTTAAACAGCATGGAGAGTTGAGACCATTAAAACCAAATAGCATATGGGATCTAACTGTCTCCAATCATTCATTCCTTTAATGTTTTAAAACTTTTCTCTTTAATATTGAAAAGCACTCATCTTTCTTTGAAAACAGGGAAGTTCTCAATCTCAAAATCAAATGCTATCATTATTACTTTGTGAAGAAAAGAGTCCCAAGAAAGTGGCACAGATCATCTTCAAAAAGAATGGATTAAGGGACCAAGTTCTAGAATGGCAAAGACTGGGAACTATGGGAGAGACAGAGGGACAGATGAGATAGTGGGGGGTCCAACTTCTCTTTTTAGGTCTCAGATGTCATGTAAAAACATAACCTTCCACTCCTGATTGGAAAGATAGTTGTTTAAAAACAATCCCTGGGAGTGCAGAATATTTTATATAATAACATACTTCATAAAATCTTTACTTTTCAAAAAGAAACTTCTGCAGGGAAGTCACGCTTCAGGGAGGTGGGAGAGAGGATGTTGGGTACTGAAGATGGTTTACATAAACAGTGTCCTCCCAAGACCTGCTGAGTCACAGGAAATGGAAGCTGGCCTTACCTTTAGCTACTGTTGGCATCTGAAAGGCGATGCTGATGACGCCCACCAAGTCTCCCAGTGGAATCAGGGATCTCAAAATAGACCTGATTCGGATGGCTTCCCCCTTCCCAGCGTGAATCAACTGGATGGGAAGAAGAACAAGGGGAAATCGGCATCACTTGCAGAATATCTGCCTCAGCTCTACCCAGGAACTTTAAATTTTGGGAGTCCCAGTCTAAAACAATGGTCTAGGCTCAACTAATGATGGCAAAAATGGCTGAATTTCAGACAGGAAGCTGGCCTTTATTTACACACTTAGTGCTCCCCACCCTTAATAGAGACAATAACACCAAAATCTCTTATTAATAAAATTTGGTTTTTACTTCTTGATCTTCACAGTGAGATGGGAAAAAGTACAAACATTATGAGCATGTGTTTTGCCTGGATCCACCTTCAGCACACAGACCACTCATCGTCTATTCCCAGTTACCAAATGGGAATCCCGTTAGCAGCAAAGGCGGAGATTTTTAAAAACATTCTAGAACTTTTCTCTATTCTAACAGCTCTCTATTCTGTGATTCCTCTCTGGTAACAACAGAAGAAGGCACTGGGTATGTTTTATCCCGAGTTTAAGAGGAAGATAGCAGAATGATGTAATTGAAAACCAATCGATTAGGAATACCAAGGGGGCGAAAGAGCTGTGCTCTAAGCCAGGTGCTCTGGGTGCATGCTTCAAAGTGACCTTACAGGGTTTTCATACTCTTTGAAAATTTCATCCATATATACAATGTCTTATTATCATCATATTCACACCACCACCCATCCTCTCTTCCAGCTACCCACAGACTCACCCCAACACATCTCAAGCCCAAATTCATGCCTTCTTTTTATAGCCCACTAAATCCAATATGCTATCCATATGTGTCTGGGTGTGTGCATTCATCCATGGAAGCCTGGGCAACCTACCAGTAGCCACACTCCCAAAAATGCTCCCCCAGGTAGCCACCAGCTGCCAGTAGCTCCTCAGATGGGGGGGGGTGTCCCAGGAGCCTGGTGGTTATTAGAGAGAGTGCTCAAAGGACAGAGTAAGAGATCATGGAGCACCCATCCCTAAATGAGACGTCTGAATTCAATCTTCTATACCCCAGGCTCAGGGATCTTAGCAGAAGGGGGGAAAGACTGTTAGGGCCAGAGGACCAGGAAGACTGCTGGGAAATACTATCCTTGGGACATGACAGGAGCGTTGAACACTCAACAGCCCAGCTGTGACAGCCTTTAGTTTTGACATCGGCATTGCTCCGAGTACTTCAAACTTCAGGTTGTGTTCTAATCAGGTTATAAAAATGATCCATGCCAACTCAATCAGACAAGGGCCCAGAGTGGGGCCAGGGAAATGGGTGGCAGGCCTGCCCCAGTCTGGGAATTGTTGGAGACTGATTACTACTGGGTGAGGGAGAGTAAACCTTCCTTACAATCTCTAAATAGACTGACTAGACTCCAGTGGATGAATTTGCACTGAGGGGCATCTCAGTACTAGATAGGACTCATCATGTATGACAGAATACATGAGGTTCAGTGGGGGCTTGGGGAGGCATGGACGGGGTAGGGGCCTAAATTTGATTAAGAACTATTGTATGAAATGTACAAAAGCTCAATAAAATTTTTAAAAAATGATTTTGTAAGGAGTTGCTAGATTTTTTTAAAAACACAAGTGATGGAATAAAACAGAATTAATCAAATAAAGCACAACCACCAGAATGTATCACACTCATCATGTATGACAGAATACATGAGGTTCAGTGGGGGCTTGGGGAGGCATGGACGGGGTAGGGGCCTAAATTTGATTAAGAACTATTGTATGAAATGTACAAAAGCTCAATAAAATTTTTAAAAAATGATTTTGTAAGGAGTTGCTAGATTTTTTAAAAAACACAAGTGATGGAATAAAACAGAATTAATTAATCAAATAAAGCACAAGCACCAGAATGTATCACAGGGTAAAATTATTCCACAAAGTTTTCGTTTCCATTTTTTCAAAAAGTTTCAGAAAATACTAATCCACAGAAAACACTATTTTCCACTCCATGTTTCCCTAAACCAGTGGTACACACATGTAGCTAAATATTGTACAAAAGAAATTTCTGGTGGGAGCAGTTATTTTCCATAAAAGGAGAAGAAACTGTGTAGAAAATGAATATTCTTATCTTCTTAAAATGCAGGGAGGTCATATGGATTTTCGAGACACATGAGCAGCTACAAATTCCACTAACGAGTTGTTCTGAAAAATCTCATTACTAAGTTTTACAACCAATGAGACTTTTCCAACTAAGCAAATATATGTTCAGCAATCAGGCCACAGCTATTACTTTTAATGGAGTGGGACTAGTACTAGCCTGGGATGCTGCTGTGAGCCAGGCCATGACGTCTTAGTGCGGACAGCCCAATCAAGATGGCTGCCCCTCACCCTCACACATACTCACGTGCATCTCGGGAGCACAGCGACCCAGCAGGTCAATCAAAGCTGCGTAGAAAGTCATGATGGCATTCCCCATGTGGATGGTGTCATCTTCCTCCTCTTTTATGTCACTTTCAAGGATTTGTCCAAAAGAAACAGAAAGCAAATGGGATGACTGACAGGTCACACTTAGTGCTCAGAGAAAGGAGCTGTTTCCTTCCTTAACACTTTCACGCATTTCAAACATTAGAGAACATTTAAATTCTTTTGATTGATTGATTTTTATTTTATTCATATGAATGTTTTGCTTGCATGTGTATAATAAGTGCACCCATGTCGTGCAGTGCCCACAGAGGCCAGAAGAAGGTGTCAGATCCCCTGGAACTGGTGTTATGGACAGTTGCTAGCCACCATGTGGGTGCTAGGAACCAAACCCACGTCCTCTGAAAGAGCAACCAGTGCTCTTAACCACTGAGCCACGTCTCCAGCCCCAAGAAAAGATTTTAAAAAGAAAATAGCAATGAGTTAAGGCCCAGAATTGGGATTCTATTAACAGGAGCACATTGGGGGCAGTGGGGGGGGGGACTACAACTTTAAGATTCCTCCAAAATGGAGGCATGGGAAAAGAACTAGGTGGTAGATTCTCAGCCTTTCTTTCCTTTTTAAATATTTACTTTTATTTTTAACTATGTGTATTATATGATTATATGTACTTGTATGAGTTTGTGTACCTAGTGTGTGCAGGTGCCCAGGGAGGCCAGAAGAAGGCATCAGATCCCCTGGAACTGGTGTGACAGGCAGTTATGAGTCACCTGATGTGGGTGACGGGAGCCAAACCCGGGTCCTCTGCCTGAGCAGCACTTCCTCTTAACTGCTGAGCCATCTCCCCAACCCCTCCTTTCTTTGTTCTGTTAATCTTTTTAGTTAATGTGCAAACGAATGACTCTCATTATATTTGCACACAGGCACCACATCATACTGTGTTCATCACAGCCCTCCAACTGCCTTCTGGCCTCTTCAGCTCATTCCTTTCCACCTCTTTTGCTTTTATGCCAATGTACATATGTATAAATGAACACGCATGCAATTAATATACATATACACATGTGTGTAGATTGTGCTCCATTTTATTGGCAGACAGCAAGAAAATAATTGGTGAAAAATTAATTTTAGTAAGTTTAAGACAACTTTTTTTTTTTTTTTGGTCTTTTCAAGACAGGGTCTCCCTGTAGCCCCAGCCAGCCTGGAACTCACTACGTAGACCAGGCTGGCCTTGAACTCACAGAGATCTGCCTGCCTCTGCCTCCCGAGTGCTGGGATTAAAGGCGTGCGCCACCACGAGTAGCACTCATGTATAGAAAAGGTAACCAAAGACACCATTTAAGGTAATACATCGGGCACCCTGTACAGTGCTTGGTCTACAGTAACTTTTAGAAATGCTACTTCATTTACTCCCTTAGCTTGACAGCAATTATACTCCTTCACT
>NW_008348205.1:88078-88442 GCF_000622305.1 Nannospalax galili | reverse complement strand
ATTTCATCTCCGGAGGCTGGGGAGATGACACAGCAGGCAAGACTGCTTGCTATGCAGGCTTGAGGACCTGAGTTCAAATCCTTAGAACCCCCACAAAAAGCCAGATGGGGTTATGTATGCCTATAACCCCAGAACTAGTGGGTGGGGCAGAGACAGGAGGATCACCAGGGCTACCTAGCTGCCAGCCCAGCTCCGAGTTCAGAGGTCAACCCTGTCTCAAGAGAATAAGGTAGAGGGTGACAGAGCAGGATCACCAATAACTTCCTGTGGCCTCTGTACACGTAGGCATGTGCTCCTGCACGCGTGCGCACACACACACACATACACACACACACACACACACACAAATGCACAAGACAGAGAC
>NW_008348205.1:83503-87851 GCF_000622305.1 Nannospalax galili | reverse complement strand
GCAGCTAACAACTGTCCATAACTCCAGTTCTAGGGGATCCAATGCCCTCTTCTGTCCTCCATGGGCATTGCATGACACAGGTGCACTTCCATACATGCAGGCAATACATGTATACACACAAAATAAAAATAGTAAATAAAGTATTTTTTTAAAAAATTCTCACCAAACCCAAACAATCTCCCCAGTTTCTCTCTTTATTCATTCGCTCTATCCCAATAGTGAATTCCACACCTCCTTTGGGTAAAAGATGCTGTTTTCAGGGGGAAATCTTCAGTGCCAAACAGCAAAATTGAAATGAACAGAATGCCAAGCATGTTTCACCAACTGCAGTCAGGAGATTCCATTTACTGGTGAGTGTCTGAGTAGACCTACAGGGTTTTGCTGGATCCGCTGGTTGGTGAGGGGCCATCTCTAGAAGGATCTTCTGCTATTTTTATGGCTTCTTCCACGGCTGCGAGAAGGCCATTGCCCCCTTCCCCTCTCAAGGCTGGACCAAAGCACTCGGGCCTCCTGATGAGCAGCCTCACCACTACGTTGGCATTCTCTTCCACACTCTCCCCTATGGTCCAAAGGGCAATGTAAAGGGTCAGGACTTCCATGGATCACATGTCATAAACATTTAGCATTTAAAGGAATAGGCAAACCCCAGGAACATACCACAGTAGTAAATTCAATAGGTAAACTACACTTGCTTATTTATTTTGAGTGTATGTGCGTGTGCATGCACATGCCACAGTATTCAAATGGAGGTCAGAGAACAACGTGTAGGAGTCAATTCTCTCCTTCTATCATGTAGGTCCTGGGGCTGGAACCTAGGTCATCAGCCTTGGCAGCAGGTACCTTTACACACTGAGCCATCTAAGCGGCCCATCAATTTAACTTAACCTGCATTACAAGCTCTATTTGCAGTGTTATGGTTTGGATGAAATTATCCCTACAGACTCAAGGGTCTGCACATTTGGTCCCCAGCTGGTGCTTTTGTCTTAAGCAGTCTTAGAACGTGGGGCCTAGCTGGCTAACATAGGCTATCATGGGAGGTCCCTGAAGGGTATCAAGTCTCCAGTTGTATCCTGGCTCCCTCTACTTCCTGGCTGGTCACATGAAAGAAGTTGCCATCACCAGCTCCTGCTAGCCAAGGTCCAACCACTTCACCTGCCGTATCTGACTGTCATGGTGGACTGTATACATAAGTCAAATAAATCCTTCCTCACTCAAATCCTCTATTAGGTATATATAAAGTCTATATAAAGTCATATATATAAAGTCTATATATCCATATATGTCTACATATATATCATCATAAACTTCTTTTCTTGACAATACTTTCTAGGTAAATCAAAATATTTTGAAGATAAAAAATATTCATTTTCATTAACTTAAGGGAAAAGATGCTGTAATCTAATTCTTGTGATCCAAAAACAAAAAATTGTAAGAATTTAGGAGCCTATAGATTTTAAGTTAAATAATGAAAATGTTATCCATGCAATTAATGTACTATGAATTATTTTTATGAAGAATCTATTTATCATATAAATATATAATTTATTTACTTATATTCACATCATTAAAATGTGAATGTACCCTTCTTTTCTTTTTCTAAGATTTATTTTTACTTTTCATTGGGTGCATGCATTTCTGTGTCTGAGTGGGTACATGCATCTGAGTGTGGGTGCCCACAGAGGCCAGAAGAGGGCTCTAGCTCCCCTGGTGCTGGAGTTATGTGAGCTACATGATGTGAGGATGTCAGGAAGCCAAGGTTGGGCCCTCTGCAAAAACAGTGAGCACGCTTCATCACCTTGCAATCTCTCCAGCCCCAGAACCTCTTTTTATACGCAGTTTTACCAATGGGCTTAAAACGTTCTCAAACAAGTCCTACCATTACAGAAGACAGCAAATCTGAGAAAGTCAAGATATCGCTCTCCTTCAACTGGATTCCACCCAATGTCTGGGTAACCTTTAGATAGCAGCATTTGACAGCTCTGTAGACCACAGCCAGCCAAATAGCGGACGACCTACAAACAGGTGATAAGCAACAGTTTGTTCGTCAGAGGAAAGTAACGTTAAATGTTTGTGCTGGGTCTGGTGAGCAAGATTCTCCAGAGATGTATAAAACAGATGCATTTAATAGGTTTGTGTGTATGTTTGTCTCTGTATGTGTGTCACATGATTACAGGTGCTCATAGAAGGCAGAAGAAGGTACTGGATCCCTGGAGTTGGAATTACAGGTGGTTGTGAACCATCTGACATAGGTACTGGGAATGGAACTTGAGTCTTCTGAAAACATGATATGTGCAATCACTGAGCCAGTCCCCCAAAATGCACTGTTTGCAGGTTCTTTTTAACTACATGATCACTGACATGAACTCCCTCTAGTGAAGCTTTAGTAATAATAAATGCTTATATAAAACTAAGTGTGATCATCAAAATTATGAACAAATGCTAGGAGAGAACAATGTTCCTGAATCTCATATCATTTCATTTGCGACTTTCACATGCAGGAGTCATACTATCTGATGCACTTCCAAGTGTCTAATGACCTCTGGCCCAATTAAAAATCACCTGAGTGAATACTTCAATAGCTTTGTTGGGAGACTGGAGGACTATAAAAAACTACCTGAAATATAGAAAGTCCTATCTGAGATGCAAAGGCATCTTTTTTTTTTTATGTGTATGTGTATATCACCTACATGTATGAAAGTGTATGCAATGCCCACAGAGGGCAGAAGAGGGTGTCACATTCCTCTGGAACTGGAGTTATGGATGACTGTTAGCCAGTATGTAGGAACTGGGAATCAAACCTGGGTCCTCTGCAAGCACAGCCAGTACTCTTGACTGCTGAGCCAACTCTCCAGCCCCAACAAAGATATCTTAAAGAGGAGAATGATTTCCCAAATGATTCTATTTAATGGTAGGGCAGGTGTGAGAGGAAGCCCAAAAGAGTGGAGAGAAACTAATGCTGAATTTCTCCTATGCAAAATGGAACTCTGGGCATGTGCCTTCCTGTACTGGGCTTCTCTTACTTGGACAGATGTTCATATTGAAGTAAATCCAAGACAGTGCCAGAACCCGCATAGTTCACACAGACACTCAGGGCAGGAGCACAGCTCACCTTTTCCAGATCCGGTTCACGCAGAGCTAGGGCAAGTTCATTATTATCCATCACAGATGCTGCTGCTACGTCCAGTGGCGTTGAACCCCTCATGGCTGGTGAGGCTGATTCAAACAGAGAAGAGACAGCACTTGGGTCATGCTGCACTACAAGCCCCATGGAAGAATGCAT
Organism: Nannospalax galili; assembly: GCF_000622305.1. NCBI lineage: Eukaryota > Metazoa > Chordata > Mammalia > Rodentia > Spalacidae > Nannospalax > Nannospalax galili. Next base: position 84,571 of record NW_008348205.1, on the reverse strand, counting down.
GGCATTCCAACATTTAATATTAAATGGCAGACTTTGTACCCTAACCCAAATCAATTTAAGGTCTTTGACAATTAAAGTTATCAAAACTGGCTGGCAAGACGACTCAGTGGTTAAGAGCACTTGTTGCTCTTGTAGAGAACCCAGCTTTGGTTCCCAGAACCTACATGGTGACTTACAACCACGTGTAACTCCAATTTCAGGGGATCTGATATCTTCTTTAGGCCTCCATGGGGACCTGCACTTGTGTTGTACACAAAAACTCAGGCAGGTATATGCATATCTTTCTCTCTCTCTCTCTCTCATCTATCTATCTATCTATCTATCTATCTATCTATCTATCTATCTATCTATCATCTATCTATCTATCTATCTATCTATCTATCTCTATCTATCTATCTATCTATCTATCTATCTATCTATCTATCATCTATCTATCTATCTATCTATCTATCTATCTATCTATCTATCTACATAAACTCAGGCACACACACACGCACACACACACACACACACACACACACACATAATTGGCATGCTTATAATGTGCAATGTGTTTGAAAACAGGTACATGTTGTAAAAGGACTCCATTAAGCAAATGAACATGTACAACTTCAGAATCTTACCAAGTTTTGTGAAGACAATATTTCAGATATAGTCGCTTAGTGACTTTTTAAAGCATAGTGCTCTTGACTCCAGTGACCATGATATACAATGGAGCAAAGGGATTATTTGGGTGTTGTGATGATTAAATTTGACTTAGCCTGGCATAGAAGTACACCTTTAATCCCAGCACTTAGGAGGCAGAGGCAGGCATAGCTCTTAAGTTTGTGGAATTCCTGGTCCACACAGTGAGTTCCAGGTCAGCCAGGGCTAACAGTGAGACCCTGTCTCAATAAAATAAAATTAAAAATGAAACACACACTAAAGTAATAAATCCAAGCTGGGCATGGTGGTACATGCCTTTAATCCCAGCACATGGGAGGCAGAACTAGGTGGATTTCTGTGAGATCAAGGTCAGCTTGGTCTCCATAGCAAGTTCCAGGCCAGCTGGGGCTACAGAGAGACTCT
>NW_008348205.1:80502-82636 GCF_000622305.1 Nannospalax galili | reverse complement strand
TAAGTTTCTAGGTTCACAGTTGAATTAATACAGTTATACGATATTGAACTCAGTATAAGCCCTGTAAGATATAAAATTGAATGAGTTTTTAACCTTTAAAAAAGATCTCCATTTTGTTTTAGAATATATTGTTCCTTGCAGAAAGACACATTGTTTTTGCTATTAACACTGAGATGTTGGCATATGCATCTCTAATCTGTATGTATCTGGTTATTACTAGTTATAATTGGTTGCACTTAGATCCTTGGCGCCTGTGTATGTCTATAAAGTCATCGGGTAGATTTCAGTGGTAATGTTTATCACCTCTTTTAATTAGCATGACATAAATTTCCATGCTTCCTCCTTAAATATAATACATATTTTTAATTTGTTGACTTTCTTTATGTGTGTGTGTATATCACACAGAACATCCCAAACCATCTTATTCAACTATACACCCACTTCCCAAATGGCACCCTCCCATAGCTTCCCTGCCCCCACTAGAGCCCTTATACTGATATCCCTGCTGCTGTCTGCTGTGTTGTCGTCATCCCCAGCCATTCCCCACTACTTGTCTATCTGGTGAATCTAGTCAGCCTATCTAGAGGTCTTTGTATTAGGAAGATCAGCTGTTCCTCATCTAGCAAAAATCAGTTGTCAATATTACTTTAGATAAAATTGGGGTCTGCTGTTCATTTTCCCAGTTCTATGCTGGGTTACTATCTGGGAGGCCATTTGACCACCCTGGCCAACAACTCAAAAGAAGGTATCTCCTATCTGGCATTTTCACTTGTTATGTAGCCTTTAGCTGTGCATATGGACTCTTATGAAATTATGTTGGCCCCTTTAATCTTTGGCTATACTTTCCTTTTGGATGTTTAAAACCATACAGTTGGCCCTGATAAACCAATTTATTTTTACTCTTAAGGCCATTTTAGGATCTGTTCCTCAGGGATCACATGGCTAGGGAGGAGCCCCTGGATCCTTTCTTTTACCAGTTCCATTATGTGAAGATAAGTCAAAGGTCCTGATCGACCATGGCTGCCTTCACTTGGAAGCATGGACGAAATGTTTCCTTATGTTGACCCTTCTCTTTGTAAACTGAACACTGGTTCAAGTCCATTTGATGGGGTCTCTCCTCGGCCTCCTTGATCAAGAGGACAGGTGACCCACCACAATTACAAGACTTTTTGAGAGGTGTTCATAGTCCCCTGGAACTAGTCGACCTAGGAGGGCAAGGAGCAAAAACTGTCCTTTATGTCCCTCTGACCAAATTAGTATGGGCCTCAAAGTATGGCTGTTAAACATCCAAGAAAGTTAGTTCCACCAGTCTGGTACTTTTAATTACTGTGTGTCATGTAGATAAATCTTGGGCAAAGACCAAATGTTCTCAGATAAATCTTACATAGACATTCATTTCTTGATCTGCTATGTATAATTTGCCAGTAGGTTGTAGGAGTAATATGGTTCCCTCTGGTTTTCAAAACTAGCTAGGCATTATTTATCTCTCATTGTCTAACCCTCCACCATGGTTTCCCATTTTTCCCATTTCTTCCTTAATAATACCCTTCTCCTATGGTCTCTCCTCTCTTGAGCTGTTTCTTTCCCTTTATCCCCAAGATTCCTTGTATAACCCTCCCTCCTCCCTCCCGTTAAAATAACCCAATTTTTATCCATATCTCCCTATCTGTAGTTATGTGTGGATACATACTCATTTATCAGGGTTTGGTTCTAGGATCCACATATGAGGGAGAACATATGTCTATTTTTTTTTCTGAGTCTGTGTTACTTCACTTAGTATAACTTAGTATCACTTAGCTCCATCCATTTACCTGCAAATTTCATGATTTCATCTTTCTTTACTGCTGAGTAAAACTCCATCATATAAATGAACCACATTTCCATTATCCACTCATCAATTGAGGGACACCTAGGTTGCTTCCATCTCTTAGCTATTGTGAAAAGAGCAGCAACAAACATGGATGTACAAGTGTCTCTGCAATAGGATGAGTTCTTTGGGTATATGCCAAGGAGTGGTATCACTGGGTCAAATGGTAGGTTCATTTGTAGTTTTTAAAGAGTTCTCCACACTGCTTTCCATAGGGGGATGAACAAGTTTGCAACCCCACAGCAGTGGATGAGTGTTCCCCTTTCC
>NW_008348205.1:79542-80378 GCF_000622305.1 Nannospalax galili | reverse complement strand
TTTACTTCTTCTTTTGAGAACTCTCTGTTCAGCTCCTTAGCCCATCTTTTAATTGGGTTACTTCTTGTCTTGATTCTCTGTTTTTCGAGTTCGTTATATATTCTGGATATTAAGCCTCTGTTGGATGTGTTGCTGATGAAGATTTTCTCCCATTCTGTGGGTTGTCTGTTCACTTCCCTGGTGGCATAATTTGATGTACAGAAGCTTTTTAGTTTAATGAGGTCCCATTTGTTAATTCTTGCCCTTGTTTCCTGAGCAATTGATGTCTGGTTTAGAAAATCCTTTCCTACAACTATATCTTGTAGGATTTCCCCAATGTTTTCTTCTAAGAGTTTCAGAGTTTCAGGCTTTACATTGAGGTCTTTGATCCATGTGGAATTGACTTTTGTGCAGGATGAAAGATAGGGTTTTAGTTTCATTCTTCTACAGGTGGAGATCCAGTTTTGCCAGCACCCTTTGCTGAGTATGCTGTGTTTCCTCCAGTTAATGTCCTTGGCCCCTTTATCAACTATCAGGTGGCTGAAATTGCATTTACTCATATGTGGGTCTTCAGTTTTATTCCATTGATCTACGGGTCTATTTTTGTGCCAGTACCATGTTGATTTTATGACTATAGCTCTGTAATGCAGTTTGAAATCTGGTATAGTAATCCCCCCAGCATTGCTCTTAGTGCTCACGGTTGCTTTGGCTATCCTAGATCTTTTGTGCTTCTATATGAATCTTAGGATGATTTTTTCCAATTCTGTAAAGAATGTCATTGGGATTGGAATTGCATTGAATCTATAAATGGCTTTTGATGGGATGGTCATTTTTACAATATTAATTCCTGCAATCCA
>NW_008348205.1:78857-79327 GCF_000622305.1 Nannospalax galili | reverse complement strand
TTGTCATTGGTATATAGAAAGGCTATAGACTTTTGTAGGTTAATTTTGTAACCTGCCACTTTACTGAATGTGTTAATAATTTCTAGGAGATTTCTGATGCAATATTTGGTGTCTCTTAGATATAATATCACCTCATCTGCAAAAAGGGATAATTTGATTGCTTCTTTTCTGATTATTACTCCTTTAATTTCCTGCTCTTGTCTTCTTGCTCTTGCAAGAATTTCAAGCACTATGCTAAAGAGAAGTGGAGATAGAGGACAGTCTTGTTTGGTTCCTGATTTCAATGGGAATGCTTCCAGTTTTTGTCCATTTAGAATGATGTTGGCTGTGGGTTTGTTATATATGGCTTTAATTATGTTGAGATATGTTCCCTCCAGTCCTATTCCCTCTAGGACTTTGAGCCTAAATGCATGCTGAATTTTGTCAAAATCCTTTTCTGCATCTATTGAGATGATAATATGGTTTTGTCT
>NW_008348205.1:71690-78420 GCF_000622305.1 Nannospalax galili | reverse complement strand
TATATTTGTTGAGGTGCTCATTTTTTTTCTCTTGGTTAACTGGGGTAGTGGTCTGTCAAACTTGTTTATCTTTTCAAAGAACCAGCTCTTGGAATTGTTGATTCTTTGTATTGTTTTTTTTGTTTTGTTTTGTTTCAATTTCATTGATTTCTGCCCTGATTTTTGTTATTTCTACTTGTCTGCTGGGTTTGGGTTTCATTTGCTGTCCCTTTTCAAGTATCTTGAGTTGCAACATTAAGTCATTTGTGTTCTTTCCGATTTTTTGATGTAGGCACTTAGAGCTATAAACTTCCCTCTAAGGACAGCTTTCAGCATGTCCGAGAGGTTTTGTCGTGTTTCATTGTCCTTTTCATTTAGTTCCAGGAATACTTTTATTTCTTTCTTAATTTCTCTTTTGACCCATTCATCATTCAGGAGTGTGTTGTTTAATCTCCATGTGTTCATGTGGTGATTTGGGCTTCTTCTGGTGTTGATTGTAAGTTTTATTGCATTGTGGTCTGATAGAATGCATGGAATTATTTCAGTCTTTTGTATTTGTTGAGGTTTGTGTTGTGCCCCAGTACCTGGTTGACTTTGGAGAAGGTTCCATGGGTGCTGAGTAGAAAGTATGTCCTTTGGTGCTTGGGTGAAATACTCGGTAGATGTCTGTTAAGTACATTTGATATATGGTATTGTTTAATTAAATGTCTCTCTGTTAACTCTCTGCCCTGTTGACCTATCTAATGGAGACCGTGGGGTATTGAAGTCCTTTACTATTAATGAGTTGGGCTTAATCTGGGTCTTAAAGTCCTGTAGTATTGTTTTTATGAAGTTGGGTGCACCAGAGTTTGGTGAATATATGTTCATGGTGGTAATATCTTCTTGATTCATTGTTCCTTTGATCAGAATGAAGTGGCCCTCTTTGTCTCTTCTGATTAGTTTTAGTACTATTTGCTTGGTATATTTTTTTTCATCCTTTCACAAAAAGATGGGTTTTGTTTCTTAATCCATTCACCTATTCTGTGTCTTTTGACTGGGGAGTTCAGTCTGTTTATTTCTGAAGTTATTAATGAAAGATGAGTATTGAATTGTCATTTTTATTTCTGTTTACATTCTTGATATAACTGTACCTTTCCACAGTTATGCCTTCATTGAATTTCTTTCTGCAACCCCTTGGGTATAGTCATTCCTTTCTTCAGCTCTTTGTATTGCTTCCAGAACTCTCTGAAGGGCTGGTTTTGTGGACATGAATTCCTTCAGCCTATTCATGTCATGGAAGATTTTTCTTTCCCCTTCGACTATAATAGACATTTTGGCTGGGTATAGTAATCTGGGTTGGCATCTGTGGTCATTTAAAACTGGGAATACTTTGGTCCAGGCTCTTCCGGCTTTCATAGTTTGCACTTAATAGTCAGCTGTAATCTTAATGGGTTTTCTTTATGTGTGACTTGTTGTTTCTCTTTTGCAGCTTTCAGTATTGTCTCTTTGTTTTGTACATTTAGTGTTTTTACTATGATGTGCCATGGAGTTCCTTTTCTGGTCCTGTCTGTTTGGTGGTCTATATGCTTCTTGTGTTTGTATGGGCATGTCTTTCTTTAATTTGGGGGAAATTTCTTCCATGATTCTCTTGAAGATATGGTCCATGCCATTATCTTGGTATTCTTCTCCTTCCTATATGCCTAGGATTTGTAAGTTTGATCTTTTTATGGTGTCACACAATTCCTGCATATTCCATTCTTGTGATTTCTTAAATTTTTCATAGTCTTTGCTTGAGTGGTCTAGTTCGAAAACTTTATCTTGCAGTCTTGATACTCTGTTTTCCATTTCGTTCATCCTATTGGTGAGGTTTTCTCCTGTTGTTTCTAATTGGCTTACTGAGTGTTTCACTTCTTTCTTCATTTCAGCCTGAGTATTCTTCCATATTTCTAGCTCTTTTCTGCATTCATTCAGAAGTTTATCCCTATCTTCCTTCAGTTCTTTGATTTCTTTGTTTGTGTGTTCTTTAAATTCACTGAATTCTTTTATCATGTTTATAATTGTTCTTTTGAATTCCATGTCCTGCATTATCTCTAGGGGGTTCTCATTGTACTCCTCTAGAGAGGTGTTGGTATTTGGTGGGGATATGTTATTTTGGTTTTTCATGTTATTATTTTTTTCTCTGTGATTTTCACATGTGAATTTCTTTTGTAGTTTCTGATTCTTGTGTGAGACTCAAGCCTTCAAGTTTAGGTCTGCTTCTTTTTGTGAACTTTATGTCTTTGTGATTTACTTTTTGGGCATGAAAAGCTGATTTGTCTAAGCTTCCGGTCTCTCTTTTGATTTTATATTGGAGTGGCCAGATTGCTTTTGTCTTCAGGAGTTCCCACAGAGGCCCAAGTCAGATGAGGATCAGATGCTCTCAGGCTTTCTCCTAAGGTCTGGATCCCTCCAGGAAAGATTTTGGCTTCAGGAATTTGGGGGTTGGACTGGCCTGGGAGCACGGCCCAGGAAAGATGCTGGTCTAGGGCAGCTGGTGGCTGTGCCACCCAGAGAGCCAAAGGAAGATGGGGATGGGAAGTGGCCCCAAGGGCTCCTGGGGACTGCACTGAGGAGCTCGGTTGGTCTGGATGCAAAGGATCAGGAAGAGTAAAGGTCAGCTTCGGCTTCCATGAAAGAGGCTGGTGGGTTGTTCAGACCCAGGGAGGCAGAGGGAGGTGAGGGTGGGGCCAGGCTGAGAGTGCTCCTGGGGACCCTAGAAGGAACTGAGTTGCTCTGGGTGCAAAGGATCAGGAAGAAGTGGTGGTTCCCCAGGTGTCTGGGGTGCCAAGACAAGGAATGGGACAGGACCCAGGCTAGGAGGAGAGATCAGTGGGGGAGATGGGAGGATGAATGAGGCTGGGGGAATCAAAGTGCTGAGGGCGTGATCGACTTACCCCAGAGAGAGGCCTGTGGGTCGTGAAGGCCCAGGGAAGTAGAGCATATCTGGCATTTTACAATTAATAAAAAAGAGATGCAGGTCCATCCACTGTCAAAAGTGATGAACTTTCTTTGTTTTCTCTTAAGGATGAGTAATACTCCATTGCATTTATAAACTACAATTTCTTTACCGATCTGTTTATGGAATGGTGGAAGTTTCTTCTCTCCTTCCTCTATGGGAGTCCTGGGGATTGAACTCAGGTCAACAGGCTTTGTGACTGGCACCTCTAATCACTGAGCCATCACACTGCCAGCTCTGGAACTGCATTTTCAACTTTTTACAGAACACCCATATGATTATCTCTAACATAGACACCAATTTTGATTTCCACAGGAGCGTGCTGATGTTCCCTTTTCTCTATATTCTTGTTGACACTTAGGAGTATTGGTCTTTTTAAACACTGCCCATTCTAGTAGGTCACTGAGGTTCTAACTTTTACTGATGATCAATGGTACTGAACATCTCTCCATGGACCCACTGACTGTTTATGTGCCTTCTTTTGAGAACATCCCCTGCCTATTTAATGACATTTAAATGTAATAGATAGTTTAGTTTTAAAGATTTATTTTACTTTATTTATGCATATGTGTGTGTGTCTCTGTGCAAATGTGTGCACATGAGTGCGGATGCCCACAGAGACCAAAAGAGCACTGGCTCTCCTACAGTTGTGCTACAGGTGGTTGGGACTTACCCCAGTGTGGGTGCTGGGACCCAAACTTGGGTCCTCTGAAAGAGCAGCAAGGGCTCTTCACCGCTGAGCCATATCTCCAGCCTCTATAAACCTTATGGTATTTTAAAGAGTAAATTAACATCACAGTCAACTCACCCAGACCAACACTGCTGTTTTCCAGTAAGTAACTGAGATGGTCAAACATAGCTTTCTGATTCTGTCTGCTTATGCGACAGAAGTAGCAGAGAAAACGGCAGCAATTGGCCACCATCTTGGGAAAGGTGATCTCCTATATAAAGAGCATTTAGTTAGTTATTGAAACAAATATTAAAATCAAGCTTTGAAGAAGAGGCCACACTGACAATGTCTACCCATATGCACCCGTCAATACAAAGCCTCATATATAAAGACTTTCAAACATGCGGGCTGTGATTCATCCAGTCCTTCAGCCACTGGACATCAAGTCCAACACTCAAAAAACTCACCTACATTCACAGATTGGATCTAGAACTAATCTCTATCCTAAACTCACAGGCAGCCTGAGCCTGGCTTAGGAATCAGACACGTACAGCTATGGCTCCTGATTACACAGTTGGCTGTGCTTACATGGGAAACTATATCATCTCCTTTGACTCCATTTTATTAAACTGGGGTTGTTGTTATTAATAATAATAATAATTCATGTAATGAAGAAAGACTATACACCGAGGAAATTTCTGAAGAATATATGGCTCAGAACATAGAACTATTTCATATGGAGTTGTTATCTACATTATAGTGATTATTACTATTATTATTACTACTACTACTAATCAGGGTTTCATGACTCTCCTACTTTATACACAACTTCTTTGCTAAACCCTTCACCAGAAGGCCCACTTGGTGGGTGCCATCTCCCCTACCTCAGAGGCCCCTTCCTTAATGGAATAAACTATTAAGTTTTATAAGTCTATCTACACATTCAAATGGAAAACATGGGCTTATTTTCACTGTAAAGAACCCATGTTACAGGTCTAAATGTAGAGATGTCTTCTGCATGTAAGAGATCATGAAATTGTGCTGAGTTATATAAAGTGATGAAGTTGTTCAGTATGATTTTCTATATACTTTGTTGTCAAGGACTTTGTTATAAATTGTAGGCACTCAAAAATTAACCTTAGAATCGCAAAATGAATGTATTCCAGAGCATTCCTGTCAAGGATTGACTTGGCTCAAAAGTTTAGTGTATCCAACTGTCATCTGAATCCCAGCCATGGTTAGGTAAGTACAGGCTTGGGCCTTAGGCTTAGGATGGGATCTGACTTATAGTTTTAAAATATTAATATCCAATTCGCTTTGGAGGTTGCTTCCTATTTCTTAATTTTCTCACTTAGGAGTAAACAAATTAAATAGCAAAGTTAGGAATTTTTTTTCAGTGTCAAGGGAATAATCCAATAGCCAATATAACTCTTAACCTCATGTGTGTGTGTGTGTGTGTGTGTGTGTGTGTGTGTGTGTGTGTGATAATCAGTGTTCTTTAAACATCAGCCCTCCAAAGATGTGTAAGAAATTCTCATTTTTAGGGTTTCTCGGCAGTCCAAGCATTCTAGGAGGTTATATCCAATGTTGTTCCCGAAGTCAAAGGCTTTCATTTACCTTCGACTCTCCGCCTCCAAGGACGTTCACCATGACTTCCATCACTGTCTCATGCATGCCGAGTGCCCTCATAAGATTAGGATGCTGGTAAAACACTTTGTTATTCATGATATCCCTAGAAAGCAGAGCAAGGCAGGGTTAGAGCAGAGCTCAGGATAAAGAGCCAAGACACCTTTAACAGAGATTCAGACAAGCCTTGAGAAATAATTTACCTGCCTGGTAATGAAGTGTGATCATAAGGCACAAATGTTAATGAGTGCAATTGAGTCCCCTCCCCCCCCAAAAGTCATAGTCTCCCCAAAGTGACTTGAACCTGTATGCTCTTTTCAATGACAAGACATGTACTAAGTATGTACACTAGCAATGTAAAATGTATGTTGGATTATTATTTCTAAATTAATGGATATCCAACTGTGGTAGTTAATTTTGGTCAACTTAACACAAATAGGGCCACCTGGCAAGACGGAACTTCAATTGAGGAATTTCCTTATTCAGATTGGGCTGTGGGCATGTTTATGTGACATTTTCTTGATTGCTATTTGATGTAGGAAGACTCAGGCTACTGTGGGTGGTGCCATCCCTGGGCAGGAGGGCCTGCATTATGTAGCAAAAGAAGCTGAGCAGGCCAGTGAGCAAGCCAGTGAGCAGTGCTCCTCCACGGCCTTGGCTTCAGTTCCTGCCTCCAGTTTTCTCCCTCGAGTTCCTGCCTTGGCTTCCTTCAGGGATGGGCTATAAGGTGTAAGCTGAAATAATGCTGGCTTTGGTCAATGTTTTATCACAGCCACAGAGAAGCAGCTCGGACAGCAGCCATCATTTGTACCTAGACAATGATCAGCATGACATTACACTTTATAAAACTCCTATATAAATGCTTAACATAAGTTGACTCTGATTTTAATCTAGTTGATCGTTTAGTTCTATGTTCAATAGTTACATGGACAATTACAGTAGTATTACTTTCTAGCATATTATTTTGTTGTGGTGGTGAAATGTTTGAAAATGATCCTTATTCTCCAAGAGAAATGATACAGATGTGCCAACAGGGCACAAGCAACCCAGTTCATCAGGATGGACCAGTTCATCAGAATGGACGAATTTATCAAGATGAATCAGTTCATCAAGATGGACCAGTTCATCAGAATGGACCAGTTTATCAGGATGAATCAGTTCATCAGGTTGGACCAGCTCATCGGGATGGACCAAGTCTTCAGGATGGGTGATTTAAAGAAATGGCAGTGGATAATAGAATGATTCAATTGATCTGACTGCCTGAAATATTATGTCAAAGTATTCCTGGGGTTTTTCACGCTGAGCTAAATGTTCCTCTCATTATTGTAAAGAAAAAGAAGTTCCACTGACATATTTCAACATCACTCAACACAATAGTTCAACATCACTCAGCACAAGAGTCTTTTCTATCAAGCACTGGTACTACAATAGCAACAACTCACAAGACAACAAATCTCCATTTCTTGAACTCAACCACCCAC
>NW_008348205.1:62695-71265 GCF_000622305.1 Nannospalax galili | reverse complement strand
ATTTAATTTACTATATATTTTAAATTTTATGTGCATGAGTGTATTGCCTTCCTAACCTCAACTTTAGAAGGCCTTCTAATGATCACAGGGAAGTATGTTTGTTTATCTCCTTGTTGAAAGTAGAGTACAATCTTTACTTTCTTTTTTTAATTTTTATTTTATTTATTATTTTTATTTAATGTTTATGAGTGTATTGCCTGCATGTATGTGAGTGCACCTGTGTCAGGCAATACCTCGGAAGTCAGAAGAGGGTTTCGGGTTCCCCTGGAACTGGAGTTAAGGATGGTTCATAGCTGCCATGTGGGTGCTGGAAATGAACCCAGGTCCTCTGTAAGAGCAGTCAGTGCTCTTAACCACTGAGCTGTCTCTCCAGCCCCTTATAATCTTTGATTTCTAAATGACAAAATATAAACTGTTAAACCCTCAGAAGTTGGTCCCCTTCCCCTTTTTCCAACACTCAATGGATAGAAACAAGTTTTCTTTTGATGTTCTCCTGGCCAATGTTTTTTTATCCATACCACAGACTTTACTGTGTGCTTATTTTTTAATATAACTGTTCCTGAGGATCTGAGAGGCAATACTCAGCACTAGCTGCTGCGTGTCATACCATGTTAGCATCTAATCTGTCAATAAGCAACTGTTTTTTTTTTTTTCTTTGATTTTACATGTTCAACAAAAAAAGTTACCATTTTGTGGAAAACATCTTCAGGACATGACAGGGATGTTGAACCCATGAACTTTCAACAGCTATGGCTGCCTGCACCAGACCTGCACATGACCACACCAGGGATGGGGGGAGGGTGCACAAAGCCAGAGCCCTAGATGAGGAGCTCCAGGCTGTGGCCAGCTGCTGAGAGAGGAAAAGTCAGCTCTCTTCAGGGATGAACCTCCCAATAGGTTGCCCATGACTCAGTAATCAGATTTTTATTTTATTTTATTTTTTTGCATTTTAATTGATTTCTTTGCGATTTTCATCCAATGTAGTTTGATGACATTTAGATCTGCTCCCTTCTCCCTATCTCCCCCAACTTCCCCAGCCCAATTTAATGAACTCTCTTACATGTATGATACCGCCTATAGTGTATAAGGCATGTCCTCCAATGTCCTTCAGTGTGGATCCATCCACTGGGCCCTCCAGGAGTCCCATCCCTTGAAGACATGGTCTTTCCCCCTCACTGTAGCCATTACTTGCCAGAAGTTCCTTAGGTTGGGGTTGGATTTCTTAATCCACTTCCCTATGTCTACGTTGGGATTTTGCCTGGTTTCAGCTTGCATAGTCCAGCTTTCTTATTTGTCTTAGAAACATAATCTAAAATAATTATATAATCCAGAGAGTGCTTTTGCAGTAATGCATCTATAGTATCACTAACTCAATAAAAACCAGAAATGGAATAAGGGGTAGAGAGAGGGATAATGTACCCCTCAACTCTCATCAGTGAGGCTTCCGTGTACATCAGGGTGCATGCGATACACACAGAAGGCCACAATTGGCCAAGTTTTGGAGAATAAGAGACTGTGGAGTGTAAGACAGGACTCTTACATGGAACCTCACCCACCCATGGCTCAGGGACCAGTGCAGAAGAGGAGTCAGAAAGATTTTAAGAGCCAGGGCTGGTTCATGAACACAGGGAGGTGGAAGCTTCCAGGCCACTAGAGGCTTGCTCATGTGAGCCTGCAGCAGTGGTGGCATTGAGCATGGGACCCATGTCAGCTCAATTAAACAAGGGCCCAAAGGGGTGGTGAGAAATAGGTGGTGGGCCAGCACTAGATTGAGAACTATTTGAGACTGATTGCTGCTGGATGAGAGTGAGTATAACGTACACACGACCACTGGATGGGCTGACTAGACAGTGGACGCATTTACACTGAAGGGCATTTGGGTACAAACACCTGAATGAATAGGACTCAGCATGTATGGCAGAGTGCAGAGGGTTTGGTGGGAGAGTAGGGGGAGGCATGGATTGGGGAAGGGGTCTGGATTTGAGTGGGAAATGTCTAAAAATTTAAAAGCTCAATAAAAAAGGAAAACCAGAAGAAATGTAGAAGACAGAGTTGCCATGGTTCCAGAGTTTACCCTAGTCCACGAATCATCAGCTTCTCCTCTTCTCTGCCCATCCTCACACTCAGGAGAGAACGGATCTGGCCAAGAGATGCCAACAGGTTGATGGTGTCTTCCACAGAGACGCCGTTGATGGTGTAGGTCTTCGGCAGTGCCCTGACTAGGCCTCCGATGCCGTCATATTGCCGATGTAGCAACACAAACATGGCCCTCACCAGCTCGGGGTCCTCAATGACAGACTCTTGAGCCCACCGGACCATGGTCTCAGAAATCAGCTGCTGTAGACTGGCTGTATGGAAGGTTTGTGTGGGAAAGCAAACAGTAAGAAGACATATCAGCTGCGCAACCCATACCCTCAAACTGGTACTGCCATTTACACACAAACTTCAAAGGCCAGGACACTGCAAAGACACGTCCAATATTCTTTATAAATGTAATTTAAGTATTAGCACTATTTCCATAGAGATCAGTAAGATTTAAAAAATATAATAAAAGTTGTACCCCTAATAAACACGTAATATATAATTTAAAAAAATATATATGCACTCTCACCTAAAGGAATTTCTCATAATTTAAATAAGCTGTTACAAAATTATAGGCAGTTGTGGTTTGAATGAGAAATGGGGCAGAGGCTCATGTTGTTGAACACTCGGCCCCAGTTGGTGGTGCTGTCTGGAAGGTTATGGAACCTTTAGGAGAGCTTTGTTAGAGGGAGTACATCACTGGGAGCAGGTTTGGGGTTTTATAGCCTTGCCCCACATCCTGTGGTCCTTTTTCTTCTTCCTGTGTGTGGATGGAAGGTGACCCCTGGCCTTACCTCCCCCCCACCACTCTCCTCACCATGACGGACAGTATCCCCTCTGGAGTGGTGATCCGAAAGGAGCCCTTTTCCCCTAACTTGCTTTTGGTCTGGGTATTTTGCCACAGGAATAGAAAAGAAATTAACACACAAGCACTTTGGATTACTGTTCACAGTCCATACACCAATGGAAGTACAACCACAAACACAAGGTGCCTGACCTTTAGCTGTATTTGCTTTGTTCCATTATTTTCTCCCTGAAGAGATGATATCATTCCATCTCCAAAGGTCAATCACAGAAAACTCAGGTAGTGGTTGTTTAACTCATTTGTAAGACTGATCATATCAGTATGTTTTTACTTAAATTGGGGTCCTGTACTGTCACTTAAAATGTCTCTGAACATATTTGATTGTGAAGTTGTACTGATCTGAAAAGTTATGCCAGACATAAGACTCCAGGGCTATCTGTGGTATAACAAGGAGCATAGGCCATGAAAGTGACAGAAATAGCCAAACATCTTAAAATGAGTAGAATTACCAAACTTAAGTTGGAATTGAGGTGATTGATAAGTAGATAGTGATACATAGACACTGCATTTCTATCATTAATACACTAACTTCAAAAGAAGTTGTTTATTTTGTACCTAGATATTTAAGGAAGAATAGTAACATAAGTAATATAATAAGTATTTAACATAATAGTAACATAATAAGTATTTAAGGAACATCTACCAAATTTATCCACCCCCCCAAAAAAAGTCAATATATTTCCCTAAGTCTCAAGATCTTGCTGTTATGTTAACCGCTGAGGTCATGAACCCAATAAGTATGATTCATAAGAAATTTTAAAAACTCTGATTTTGAAGATGGCCTGCTTCAAATTTTGTCATGTCTTAGAAGAATAAATTTAGAATAATAAGATGAATAAGATTTTTTTCTAAAACTAATAAAGTTTTGGTATGGTTTTCTTATTTTCCAGAAAGAGTCCTTAAAAAGCCAGTTCCATTATCTTAAAATTGCAGATCTCAGAAGTGTAACCTTAGGGATTTGAGATCCCAGATGGGCATGGTCTCCAGGCCTTTGATCCCAATACTTGGGAGGCAGAGGCTGGAGGCTCTCTGTGAGTTTCAGGCCAGCTAGAACTATACAGTGAGGCCCTGTCTCAAAAAAGCAAAACAATAACAGAAAGAAAAAAAAAACCCACAAAGGGTCCACAACACTTTCAGGAAGGAAGAACCACCTCTGTAGAACTCGGGGCAGAAGGCGGTTTATTTGGGGTCAAGGATCAGTAGCCCCTTTTCTTAGTTAAATAGGGTATAATGAACCAGAAATACATACTTTGGGAAAAGATTGATAACCAAAATACAGCTATAGATAGTTCCTATTTAACCTTAAAGGGAAAGGTTTCATATGACATAGTCATTTATGGGAGGGTACCAAAGGGGAAGGGGTATAAAGATGATTTTATGTATAAAGTACACAAAAATTCAATAAAATTTTATTTAAAAAATAGAGGCACATGCCTTTAATCCCAGTACTCGGGAGGCAGAGGCAGGCAGATTTCTGTGAGTTCAAGGTCAGCCTGGTCTACACAGTGAGTTCCAGGACAGATGGGGCTACAGGGAGACCCTGTCTCAAAAAGAGAAAAATAATAATAATAATAAAATTACATACAATATATACCTATGAAAACTAAATTATTCCCTTTTTGTGTTCATGTTCATATGTAAGTACATGTGTACATATGTACAGTGTGTATATATGGGGGGGCAGGGGTTGATGTTGGGTGCCTAGAACTCACTATGTAGACCAGGATGGCCTTGATCTCACAGAGATTTGGCTGCCTCTGCCTCCAGAGTGCTGGGGTTAAAGGTGTGCACCACCATGCCCGGCTCCACTGTATTTTTTACCACAGGGACTGTCATCAGCTTGGAGCTCACAGATTCAGCTAGATGGCCTGGCCAGCAAGCCCCATGGGTCCTTCTGTCTCTGCCCCTCCAGGATTACAGGCTGTGTCACTGGTTTTTACATGGGTGCTGGGGATCCAAATCTGGGTCTTCACGCTTGCACAGCAAGCACTTTATTGAATGAGTTATCTCCCAAGCCCCACACCTTGTCTTGACAGTCTATGACCTAACACCTGAACTGTTAGCTCTCCAGGGAACTCCCTCCAGAAGCTGCCTACTTCTGAGTTCTATAGGAAGGGACTTCAGAAGCCCATTCTTGGAAGTTGGGATCTCCGTCATCTCCCTTGCTGAGTGTAGTGTTCATTCTCAGGATAAACAGATGTCACGGCCGTGGCATTGGGCTAAGGCACTTTCAAATGCTTACAGGACTTCTTGGAATCCCTTGCAATTGGCTTTTCAGCTTGCTTCTTCTTCAGGTAGGTCACTTTTTCTACCAAGGACAGCAGACGGCCTCTGATGGTTAAATCATTGCTTCCATCCAGCGAGCCATCCTCATCCAGCTCGATCCCTGCACCAAGAGGGAGAAGACAAAATATCTGAAAAATTGGTGAGGAACGAGTCTCGGGCTCTGCAACCTTTCTCTCCACAGCTTCCAGAAAAGTCTCAAATGCCTCAGAGCCCATCCCAGGCAGTCTCACCCAACAGTGCTCAAACGTGATTCACTTAAGCAGTTTCTTTGCCCCCTCTCTCCCCTCCTCTGTACCTGTCATGCCAACAACTGTGATAAAATTCAAAGCAAGTCAAGAGCAAAAGGCTCTCAGGAGTGAAGATCCATCTGCTGTTTGACTGTAAGCATCACTGTCTTCACTGTTGTTTGTCTAGACCTCTATTCCTCCCTGCCTGGAAACCCCAGGACTTCCACCCTCTTCCCTTCCTTCCAAATATGTCAGTGTTTCCATAACTTGAGAGGTAGAGAGAACACACATGATTAGGTGTCCCAAACCAGGGGATGTTTCCCATCTGTAGCAATAATTCTGCCATTTTAACATATCACTTTTTTGATAATATATTTGTGGCATGACATTTAGGCATTTAGTGGTTTTATCATTCATAAAATTAATATAAAACATTCTATTTTTTTAAGATACCTTTATGTTTATGAGTGTTTGCCTGCACGTATGTGTGTTCAGTGTGTGTGTGCTTGATGCTCATGAAGGCCAGAAGAGGGTGTCAGATCCCCTGGAACTGGAGTTACAGCATCTGAGAGTTCATGATATGGTGCTGAAAACTGAACCCAGGGACTCTGCAAGGGCAAGAAGTGTTCCTAACTGCTGAGCCATGTCACCAGCACCCAATGTGTTATTCTCAATCTCTTCTAAAATGAGATACACATAACCTTACTGATACAATTGCTATCATCTATCTATCTATCTACCTATCTATCTATCTATCTATCTATCTATCTATCTATCTATCTATCTATCTATCATCTATTTCTCATTTATCTATCCATCATCATTTATCATCTATCTATCTATCCATCATCTAGCTATCATATATCCATCAATCACCTACCACCTATTTATCATTTATCTATCTCATCATCTATCATCTGTTTATGTATGTATATATTTCTATCTATCATCTATTTATCATATATCTATCAATCACCTATCACCTATGTATCATCTATCTATCTATCTATCTATCTATCTATCTATCTATCTATCTATCTACCTACCTACCTATCTATCTACCTATCATCTATCATCTATCAAGTAGCTACCTTTCCATTATTTATCTATCTATGTAGCTCTGTATCTATCATCTATTTACATACTTTTCTATTTAATCTATGTATCTATAATCTATTTATCTAACTTTCTATTAATCTATCTATGTATCTATCATCTATCTACCTCTCTACATAGTCATATTTATCTGTCTCTCCACATCACTGAAAAAGAAACTGACCAATTCATTGCCCTTCATTAAATCACAAACCATAATCACATCATTTCATAATGGAGCACAGAAATACACATCTAGATCAGCTAAAGTCTTGCATTTTAAAAGTTCTTATAGTTGTTGACATATGGCAATATATAGTTTCCTAGACATTATTTTAAAAAGAAATATGCAAGATTTCCTAAGTCGGTCCTAAATGGTGCATCTTCAACCAGTTTATCTAGTACTGGGATCAAATTTCTTTCTTAAAAATATCTTTGTTGAAGTACAATTGACAGGTAAAAGTTACTCATATTTACTATATGCAATTTGATGCATTTGGACATTCACGCACACCCATGAAGCCAATCACTTAATCAAAGCAGTACTCATAAAGTCATGACCTGTAAGGTTCCTCATGTTTTTATTATTATTACTAATAATATTGTTATTTGTTCTTTTTTGGGTTTGTGTTGTAAGAATACTTAACAGGAGGGCCACTCTTTCACACAGTTTTAAGAACACACACAGTTCTGGCAGGCTTCTGTTGTATAGAAAATCTCTACAATGTATCATCTTGAACAGTAGAGATTTTCCCAACACTGATCAGACAGACCCCCCCAACCCCCCATGGATGTGCCACCAGCATGTCTCCTTCCCTGCCAAGAGGGAAAGAACTGTGGTCATTTGTGGCTCCATTGTCCTGCCTCTCTGATTTTCCTGCTCCTCCTGGCTTATGACACAATGACAGCTAACCCTTTTGCCATAATAAATATATTATTATCAGACTGTCTAACAGACCTATCACATACTTGCTTAATTTTGCCCCAGTGTAGATAGAGTAGTCAGGGCAATGACTCAAGATGATTGTCCTAGTCAGCACTAACTGTAACCTGCCACAGCCCAGAATCACCTGGAAAAAATGTCTCAGCTGAGTATGTGTCTTTGTCAAGTTGATCTGTGGGCATGTTTGTGAGAGAGTGTCTTCATTGTTAACTGATGTAGGAGTCTCTGGCCCATGGCAGGTGGTCCTGGAGGTATAGAAAGCTAGCTGAGCTCCCAAGCATGAGCCAGAGGGAGTGCCAGCAAGCAGCATCCTCCGTGGTCTCTGCTTCAAGCTCCTGTCTTGAGTTCCTGCACTGACTTCCCTCAGTAATGGACTGTGACCTGAACGCATAAGCCACATAAATCCTCTCATTCCTTAAGCTGCCTTTGGTCATGGTGTTTGTCACAGCAACAGAGATCAGACAGAACAATGACCTTACCACAGTGTGTCATCAGGTCCTCGTGGAAGTCCAGGAGTTGGTCTCGGATCTCTTCGGGACATGGACATTCACTTTTGTCATCCTTAAAATTGAGAAGCATGTTGATCTGGAGGATGAAAGTCACAGGGGAGGAATCATGAGGGACAGATGCACTGGGGAAAACACTCAAAGGTAAAACCAAACCATAGAAAGCTCTTTTCAAATGTGCACAAAATACCTACAATCAACTATTGATCAATTAAACTAGAATCACAAACAAGTCAAATCCTCCAAAGTCTAATGGGATGGAAGACAGTCATGTGATCATGTCGATGTTTCCTTTTCTTTTACAAAATGTTATACTCTAGTCAAACATGGTGGCATACGCCTGTAGTCCCAGCGTATGGAATCACAAACAAGTCAAATCCTCCAAAGTCTAATGGGATGGAAGACAGTCATGTGATCATGTCAATGTTTCCTTTTCTTTTACAAAATGTTATACTCTAGTCAAACGTGGTGGCATACGCCTGTAGTCCCAGCACTCGGGAGGCAGAGGCAGGTGTATCTCTGTGAATTCAAGGCCAGCCTGGTCTACATAGTGAGTTCCAGGACAG
>NW_008348205.1:61396-62503 GCF_000622305.1 Nannospalax galili | reverse complement strand
GTCTTTTTGAGACAGGGTCTCCCTGTAGCCCCAGCTGTCCTGGAACTCACTATGTAGACAGGGCTGACCTTGAACTCACAGAGATCTGCCTGCCTCTGCCTCCCAAGTGCTGGGATTAAAGGCGTGAGCCACCACACCTGGCTAAAAAATAATTTTAAAAGCACTTTATTATATTATTCATAATTTATCATGTTCTTCCATTGTTTTCTTGATAGTTTGATTTTTTGAATATTTTTAAAGAGCCTTTTTGAGAAGGATATAGCTCCACAGAGAAGGAAAAGTCATAAATAAATAAATAAAACAAAAAGTCATAAAATGGATAACTACACTGGGCTGAAAGGACGTTTCAATCAAACTATGGGATACTTTCTTCCATCTTTTTAAATTTTAGTCACAATAACATTAAATTTACAAATGAACTCAGAGGAAACACCTCATCCATGCTTCCAAGTAAAGCCAGACATGGTTGAACAGGACCTTTGACTTATCATCACATAGATGGAACTGGTAAAAGAAAGGATTCAGGAGCTCCTCCCAAGCCCATGCGACCCCTCCTTTAATCCCAGCACTCAGGAGGCAGAGGCAGGCAGATCTCTGTGAGTTCAAGGCCAGCCTGGTCTACATAGAGTTCCAGGACAACTAGGGCTACAGGGAGACCCTGTCTCAAAAAGACAAAAAAAAAAGTTCAAGGGATTACAGTTCCCAGACATTAGGTTTAAGTCTATACAAAAAGTTATTCAGACAATTATTTCTCAGTGATGATTTTGTTCCTACCCAGAAAGTGCTGCTCAGATGTAAGACTTCAAATCTTGGTCTCCAATATTGTAGTGCCCACCTGTAGCTAAGGGGGACAACCAGTTATTTGTTTCAGGTTTCCTCGTGGGTCCAGCCCATGAGGGACAGCAGGGAATGAAGGTTCTGGCTGAGGTGGGGGTGAGTGGTGCAGAGTCAACAAACATGCAACAGGAGCTGGGTGGAAGCAGGCACTAGGCAAGGTGTGGCAGACTTGTTTATTGCTGGAAAGGGCAGGCCTTTTATATCTCTCCTCCTGCCCCCAGTGTCCCATAAGCTGGTGTGTCGCTCCCTGATAGATCCCCTCATCCAGGC
>NW_008348205.1:54263-61224 GCF_000622305.1 Nannospalax galili | reverse complement strand
TGAAGGGGTACTCCAATTGCCTCACCCTGTGTCCCTGTTCAGCATGGAAGAAGCCAGAGCAGTCTGTGTCCCTATTCCCTATTGGCAATCTGGGTAACCCCTTCAGAGGATGGTGTGGTAAGAATAGGAGGTAGGAATTGGCTAGGTAGTTAGGGTAAACCCAGGTCCTTGCAAGATTAGCAAGTGCTCTTAACCTCTGAGCCGTCTCTGCCCTCTTCTCTGCTCCTTTCTTCCCTAAAACATATGTTCATGGAGTGTAGAACTCAGGGTGGATAGGTTTTCTCTCAGTCCATGGGAAGTCTCGTCCACCTGCCATGTTCTCAGAGAACCCACCTGTCCCCACCACTCCCTTCTCCTCTGCAAGTAAGATCACACTACTTTCAAGATCTTTTTCTTATTTACAGTTTTCAGAAATTTGACTATGATGTAAAATTCCGAGGGTCTTCCCTTTGGGGGCTACACTGGCCCCTTAAGGCTCTAGTTTCACACCTTTAGAGAATTAGATGTTTTAAGAGACTCTTCAGTTTGCCTCCTCTCCTGCAACTGCAGCATCACCACAGTGAGGTCTTCCGCCCCTTTCCCCCTGGCTGTTGTTACCTCTTCTCTCTCTCTTCCTCAGAGGGACTCTTCTATACTGTCCTCTGTTCAAATCCTGTCCTCCACCTTCTTCACTCTGTTCTTCATACATGAGGCTTTTATTTCCTCTATTGCATTGTATTTGGTTTCCTTTGGCCTTGGGGGTTTGTGTTGTGGCTGGAGACAGAGTCACTCTACGTGTGCCCACTGGCCTGGAACTCACTGTATAGACCAGGGTGGCCTCTAATTCAAAGAGCTCCACCTGCTTCTGCCTTCTGGGTGCTTAAAGGGATGTGCCACCACCCCGACTCCTCTTTATCTCTTTTATTTCTTTTCTAAAGTCTTTGATAATTTTTTCCCCTTATTTTGAAGCAGTTTAGTGAGACCTATTTTCAGAGCTCGGACCTTCCATTTCAATACTGGTATTTTCTTGCTTCTTTTAGCTTTTGGTTTTTAAATTGAAATCTGAACATTTTAGATATTATGTAATGAGTTTTGGATCTTACTCAAACCTGTCTTAGCCAACTTCCTCTGACATTAGCCGTGGAGAACTTAGTGAAAGAGTGCTGTGGCTACTGGTGTGATAGGAGCTCAGGTTTCCCAATAGTCTAGTATCCAAATGACCCGTGCTCGGAAGGGTCAGAGAGACATTTCTTCTACAGCCTTTGTTGACATTGTAGAAGGAACAGGCCTTGTTACCACACAGACACCATGCTGTGCTCTTTCCTCCACTGAACAACTCAGTATCGGTCAGCAAAATCGGAAGTTGAGGACCCCCCCCCCTTGTTGACAGGTGAGACAGGTGTGGGGCACAGGCCATAGGTTTTTCCTGAAGTAGTGAAGTTGGTATCTAACAGATTTTTCTGTTGCTAAGTTACCCCTTTCGTGGTCCTTGGTTAGAGAGTAGCCTTTGGTTGGGACTTGTCATGTCTAAGCCCTGGTACTTCCTGGTTATTGGCTTCCTGGTTCCAAGTCCGGCAGTAAAAAGAAAGTACAGGAGACTCAGCAGCATGTTCCTCCCGGACCCTGAGTCCCAGGGGGGCCAATCACCCTTTTCTCTTTGTCTTACAGAGGCTCCTGTGTTACCCTATGCGGAATAGTCAGGATTTCAGTTGTATTCAGAAGGAAGAGTAGGGAAAGTACATGTACTTCTATCCAGAGGCAGACATCTCTCAACAGCAGCTTAACAGATACCTGAGTACACCTGACCCAGGCTGGGCTTGATCTCTGCCCAATAAATGCTGTTTTATAGCAAACAAGTAAAAAGACCATGTTTCTTTCCACATATACAACTTGGACTTGGAGGGAAACAGTGAGGGCAAAGAGACAGAGGATCACAGCTGTGAGCAGTGATTTGACCAACCTCCCCATACCTGGGTAACTTCCCACACTATGTGTCTCATCCTGGAGTGGATTCTAGAAGATCCACAGCCCACACAGCCTCTTTTCTTTTCTATTTACTTATTTATTTTAAATTTGTTTTTATTGAATTTCTGTGTATTTCATACAGACCATTTCAAACAATCTTAATCATCTTTATGCCCCGCCCCCACTGGACTCTGTCGTCCGTGTTAAGGCCCACTGTGTCAAGTCAGTGTCCCTAGATGTTCCCCAGTGCAAGTCCATCCACTGAGGTCTAGTCAGCCTGTCTAGAGCTTGTCTTTTTTTATATTTTATCATTTTTATTTTATGTGTATGAGTGTATTGCTTGCATGCATGTGAGTGCATCTGTGTCATGCAATGCCTGCAGGATGTCAGATTCCCTGGAACTGGAGTTACAGATGGTTGCTAGCTACCATGTGGGTGCTGGGAACCAAACCCAGGTCCTTGCAAGAGCAACCAGTGCTCTTAACTGCTGAGCATCTCTCCAGCCCCACAAGCCTGTTTTCCGACTCAGACACTGAATCTTGTGTCTGCTGTCCCAGTGGAGATCTGGCCTTGGTGATGAGGAACAAACCACAAGCAGGGTTTCCAGTCTTCTGGAAATCAAGAGACATTTGGCTTTTTCTCCAAGTGCACCCCAAAAGAAGGACCTAGCATTAAGTCCTAGGGGAGGGTTTCCATTAGACTAGGTAGGTCAAAGCGACCCATCTCTACTTGGACATAGCCATTATTTGTAGAATCTCAATCAAAAGCACCTTTTAGTGCCCAATTAAATGTTTATATATATTTAAATATTGAATAATGAATAATTTTTATTATTATTCAACAATAATAAAAATTTTATTCAAACAAGTTGATTAAACTTTGATTCAAACAAGTCAAAACAATTTATTCTTTTATTCAAACAAGTTGATTCTTTGGGAGAAACTTGGAATATTGACTGATGAACTTGGCTAATTTAACCAGAACAAGATAGACAAAAACACATGTAGTTTATAAGTTTTATGGTTTGCAAATCTTGAAGGAACTAGAACTCTGATCACACCCTCTTACCTGCTCTTGAGGTGGTGACCTGAACTCCTTGGTTTTCCTGGCAGTGAGTGCGGCGGACATGTTTAAGGCTTGCATAACTTCATTATATCTGAAACGCTGATTGTCTTGGAGCTGAGCCACAAAGTCATCTGAGAAGGCTACGACGGCCTCTATCCGATGCCGGACCTGGCAGTCACAGAGGTACTGAAGCAAGAGGCACATCTAAGAAGATAATTTTAAAAACATAAAATTGATAGTTAACGTGTATCATGTCATGGTCAATGTTAAATACGCTTAATTGTCTATTCTCCCTGAAACACAGAATCCTAACACATTATTGGCAGAAATGTGTTTGGTCAACATGGTGTATCTAAGCCAGGGGTAGATGCGTATCCTCTGAGCAGGTAATTATCCAGAGAGCCTACTTTGCAGCCACAGGCAGGGTGGCCAATGAATAAATAAGGAAGCGTTTGCAAAGGAAAGTCTGAACCATTAACAAGGTTGACCATCACAGAGCAGAAAGATAGCACTGAATTCCTGGACCAGTTCCGTAACTCTAACGGTTGTATGCAGGTCGATTACGGGGTGAAAGTTTGCTCATTACGTAGCTAGATGGATGATTTCTTAGGGGATGCCGGGTGGATTTTAACTAGCAGAGTATTTGTTTAGAATTGTGTTTATAAGAATATGAATCTAAGTTTAGGTTAACACATGTAATACTGCCTGTGACATAAACACACAGTGGTGCCAAAGAGGACTTCAAACCCCACAGGGCACAGTCTGTAGTGTAATTATTGCTGTCGATGATGATTCTTCCTCCACGCCTTTTGTTCAAGTGAAGCACCATCTCCTCAGGTCTGGACCGGTCTCACAGCCTGTTGAAGCACCAGACCCTGACCCTGCCTCCTCTGTTTTCCTAAGAGCAGATACCCTGGCCTCTCCAGCCTCAGGGTCCACGCTGGGTGATGCTCTGTGTGTGAAGCTCCCAGGACACTACCCACACCCTCTGCTCTCTCTTACTGAACTCCAGCCCGTCTACCCACCTCATATTAAAAATCACCATCCCCAAGAGGCTCTCCCTACACTTTATGACAGTAATCCAAATGCTTTTTCTTCTGATGATTTATTCTTTTACTTCAGACTTCTTGATGCAGTAAGTAATGAGTATTTAAAAACAAATCCACAAACAGGTGCAAATTCCCCAAGAATATAGGCTTCTGGAAGGCAGAGCTCACATCTGTTTCCTTCTTTCTGCCCAAAGCACATGGTCCAAGATGCGCATCACTGCTGATTGAAGGATGAAAACAAGCATACTAATGACTCAAATGTCAAACTGACTAATGGACTGAAGCGGCCTGAAGAAAACACCGTCCAGATACTGTGACGGATACTGTGATTTCTTAGGAACATGCTACAGGAGTGTTGTGGTTTAAACAAGAAATGCTTCACAGTGTTTGAACACGTGGTCCCCTGTTAGTGGCACTGCTTGGGGAGGTTATGAAACCTTTAGGAGGTGTAGCCGTGCTGGAGGAGGCACATCCCTGAGGGCTGTGACAGTTCATAGCCTCCTAACATGTATAAGTTCCAAACTGCTTGGCTAGGGTCATCTGCAAGTGACAGTCTTTGCTTTAACATTTTGCCCACGTCCAGTTCTCTCTGCTTTCTGCATGCTGGTGAGATGTGCTCTCTCAGCTTCCTGCTCTGGCGCCTGCCCATACTTCCCCTTCTGTTAGGCTCTCCCTCTGGAACCCTAATAAACCCCAAATAAACCCTTTCTTCTTTAAGATGTCTGTAATCCTGGTATTTTATCACAGCAACAGAAAAGTCACCAGTACAGGGAACAAACTGGCTTTCTAAGTCGGAGTGTGTGACTGAGCTGTTCTAAAAAAACAGCAGAAGAGATGAGGGGAGGGACCACGGTTGTGCCTCAGATTCACACAACTGAACAGTAGATGGGTGAAGCCCTTCTGCAGAAACAGGTGCGGAGAAACCAAGAAATTGCTAGTGAACTGTTGGCAAGGGAGAGGAATGGAAGAAAGCTAGGCTATGAGAACTAGAGGACAGAGGAAGGCAGGGGCATTGTGGCACTTTAACTTGGCAATTCTGAAACGCCCTCCAAGTGTTTTCTAGTTACCTGCAGTTTAACCGGCTCGGGCAGTTTCATTTGGAGTAGGCCTTCCTTGGGCCTCTTTCCTCCTTTGATTTCTTCTTCACCCTCTCCATCCTGCTTGGAGTCTTCCACGCTGAGCTCCTTCTCCAGCGTGCCTCCTTCCTCCTCCCCAGGGGCAGCCTCCTTAAACACGCTGGGCTCGATCAACTGCAAGATGTGCTTCAAATCCTCGTTGTGGAAGACTCCCATGATGAGCAGGGTGTAGAAGAGTTTGATGAGAGGCACAAAGAGGAACTCCGTGGTCCCACCCACAGGGTCCCGCGCGTGCAGGCCCCCCTCCCTCACCGCCTCTGTCAGCATTTGGATGGTCTTGGCCTTTAGGATATCCAGTGGAAACTCAGGGCTGTACTGGCAACATTCACTGCTGATGCTCACGAAGCTTGGGGAGGAAAACCGCATTCGAGGCCGGAGGGAGGTGCTGAGGCCGATGCCCGGGAGGCCATGCTTCTTGTTCTCATCCGGGAAGAGGGTGATGCTCTTGGTCTCCTCTGTCATGGGGACGATGAATTCGCTGTTCATCATGAGCCTGGCCGTGGCGTAGGAGCTGAGGTGGATGTCGATCAGCAGGTCGTAGTAGCCAGTGCGCAGCAGGCCAGGCATGTACTTGTTCTCGATGGCATAAAGCAGCTGAGGTTCATCCACGTGGCTGCACAGTGCGTGTGCCACCCGGTGGTTCCCCAGGGCACAGACGGCGGAGTAGAGCCGGAGGGTGTGGTAGTGAAATTTCAGCAACTCCTCCTGCTCAGTCAACTCTAAGATATCAACCGATCTGTGGAAGGGAAGAGGAGAGAGAGCGGAAGATCAGAAGCAGACCATTTAAATAGTATGTGCCCGTGCCATACATTTCCACAGGTGATGGGACAGTCACCAACTTCTTTTCTTTTCTGATATTTCATGGCTTCAAAATATTTGTGAGCCACTTCTGGTGTTTTAAACTTTTTTCTCCCTTATAGAATTGAACTCATGCTTTCAACCATGAGTTCATCGAAGCTCTCCATCCTCCATGGTAGGAAGGCACTGGGCACCTCTTACAGATAAGTGTGTCTCAACCTGAGCCTGGGACACCCCCCTCCCCCACTTTCAGAGCCTGAGGACTCTGAGAATCCAGACCTCCTCTTCCAACAGGCTAACATGATTCAAGAAACCAGAAAGCTTTGCCTTGGACCATGCATGGGGCCACTGTCTCTGCACTGTGACTCTGACAGGTCAGGAGTAGGAGAACAGAATGCCTGTCCTTTAGTGTAAATTAGCCTCACCCATCCTGTATGGACTCCAACATCACCAGCCGAAGCTGCCTGTTCCCCCAAGGACATGTATGTAGCTCAGAAAACAAGCAATGTGAATGGTATCTTCCTCCTACCAAAATGAAAGGATAACTCCCTGGACTCGATTTTTTTATTTATCTATTATTTGAAAATTTCATACAGGGATACAATGTATTTTGATGATCTGCTCCCACTGTCCCCAACTTCCCCCCAAACTACCCCTTTGTTCCCCTTCCAACTTCATACACTTTTTTCCCTTTATAACACACTGAGTCCAATTAGTATTGCCCAGGTGCACAGGAGCGTGGGACACCCACCAGAGCACAGGCCTGTGACAGGTGGCACCCCTGAAGAAAACAAAGTCTCCTTCCCCTTCAACCAGGTGCAAATAGTTCTCAGCTAGGCGTGGAGCTCCGGGAGCCCCTCCCCATCCACTCTGTAACGGCAACTAGCTTGACCTTGTGCAGGTCTTGTGCAGGCTTCCACAGCTGTCATGAGTTCGAGCCTGCGACAGCCTGCTGTGCTCAAAAGACAC
>NW_008348205.1:27043-54219 GCF_000622305.1 Nannospalax galili | reverse complement strand
CCTGTAGCCCCAGCTGTCCTGGAACTCATTATGTAGACCAGGCTGGCCTTGAACTCACAGAGATCTGCCTGCCTCTGCCTCCCGAGTGCTGGGATTAAAGGCCTGTGCCACCACACCCAGCCAGAAGACACTATTTTGAAACAATTCACTCTGACCTCTGACTCTTAGAATCTTTCAGCTCCCTCTGCTGCAATGATCTCTGAGCCTAGTGGGGAGGGGTGTGATACAGATGTCTCATTTGGGGGCTGAGCACTCCATGGTTGCTTATTCTCTATAGAGCTGTGAGTCCCCGTGTCAGCCACCGTCCGCTGCAATCAGAAGCTGCTCTGGTGAGTGAGAGCTGTGTTCATCTGTGTCACCCTGTATTCTTATTTAAGGTCACTTTGTTTATTAACAACGACCAAATGATGCCTAAAGTCATTTCTGTTATAGCACGTGGTTTCTTAGATGCACCCCCCACACACACCCTACTGAGCTTAAATCATATGGCTTGTTCACAGGAGACGCTGTCTCATTAAAAGGAGGAAGTATTCTTCATCAAAAGCAGCACCTATTTGTCAAGGAAGGCATTCACAGACCATCTCCTTCCTCTTCTCAGCCTGGAAGAGCCATGGGGGACTTGGGACTCAGAATTTGAGACAGAAACACATGATTGTTCGACAGCCACTGGTCTTTGGGGTGTCACTGCAGTCAAATCTGACCAATACAGCTCATCACACTCTTCAGCAGCCCCCAATGGGAGTACTCTGCCACGTCCCAGGAACACTCAGTTATTCACCCAGTGTTGGTGTGTATTGCACCTGAAGCACTGTGAGCAGGAAAAATGATGGCAGGCCGCACGGGCCCCTGGGAACTTTACTCTTCAGTCGAGGAGGAAAACCATACCCTGACTCCAAAGAAGAAATTCGAAAATATTGTGGTATGCTCGAGGAAGGAAACCAAGCCCCGGCCTATATCTACCATCAAATGAGCCACCATGTCCCTGGGGCCTCAGAGAAGAGCTCTTCTCCACCTTTAGTTGGTGCTTCCTTTGGGGAAAGCGAAGCCCGTCAGATTTCCCAGTGGCTACCGGGAAGCACGGTGCCAGCTGGGCTTGTCAGGAAGCTCATGGAAGAGGGCGATGTGACCGACCGCCTGACTGTCCATCTTCACCCAGTGGGGCTGTTTGGAGGCCCTGTGGTCTCCAGAACTTGACTCCAATCATGTTTAAACACATTTGTGTCTTCAGGTTTAGGACGGTCGTGTCTAGTCATTTATGCTCTGCAGTGATGGTTTTACACATTCTCTCGCCTCTGACTGCCATTGTGATCGTTAAAATTCTCTCCCATAGAAACAAACGATTTCACACACAGGGAGAAACCCTTCCCCGGTGCTTCTCTTTTTTTCTTTATTTTTCTCAGAAAACATCATCCAATACAAAGTTCTGATAAAGATTTACCTCACAAAAAGAAGAAACTAAATCAACCTAATCATTTAAAGTACATACATATATATGTTTATTTTATTATTTCATATAAAATGCATAAATATTTTGTGCATAAACATTTTGCTTGCCAAAATTAATTTTTAATTTCTTTCAAATGATTTTATTAAAATATATCTGGTAGACGGTGCAACTTACTTATTTAAAATACATAATTCAACAGGATTAAAACAATTTTCTTATTATTTTTACTTTATGTGTATGTATGTGTTGCCTGCATGTAGGTAAGTGCACCTGTGTCATGCAATGCCCATGGAGGACAGAAGAGGCTGTCAGATCCCCTGTAACTGGAGTAATGGACAGTTGTTAGCTGCCATGTGCATGCTGCAATTTGAACCCAGGTCTTCTACAAGAACAGTCAGTGCTCTTAACTGCAGAGCCATCTCTCCAGCCCCTTAACATGATGTTTTTATAACAGCCAAACCCACCACCCATCAACAGCCACATCTCAATCCCTCTAGAGTGCTAAGTGCCTCGAATTTTCCTGATGGGTATTCTTGTAACTGGACTCCTACAGAGTGTGGTGTCCAGCCACTGACTTCTTTAGCTCAATATACCATTTTCCAGGATTTTGTGTGTGTAGCATCATTATGTCATTTCTCCTTATTGTCAAATAACATGTAAACATACAACACCACCTTTCATCTATCTGTTCACCAGCGGGGCAGGTATCAGGGTTGTGCCCACATGTTGACTATTGTGAACATGTTTCTACAGAGTCCTCACCCAAGTTTTTGTGTGGGTGTGTTTTTATTTCTCCTGAGTATACACTTAAGATGGACTTGCTGGGTTACAGGTTAACTTTACATTTTTTTCTTTTTAATAATTAAAACCAATTTTGTAAAGCACAGGTTTAGTATTAAAAAGGATTAAAATCATATTAAAATACCAACTATGGGGCAGATGGTTCAGAGGGTAAGCCTGTGACCCAAATTTAATCCCCTGGAGCCCATGGTGGAGGAGAGGGAAGAAGAAAACCAAATCCCAAAAGTTGTCCTCTGACCTCTGTATGAACACCATGACATGAATGCCTGCACTAGCACACACACAATAATAATAAATCAAATGAATTTTTTTGAGAATTTCCATATATGAGAACAATGCATTTTGATCATATCCACTGCCTTCCCCTCCAAGTCCTCTCCTGTGCCCCCAAATACCATTCATATCCTCTCTTCTTTTTTATGTTTTACATATATATCGTTTATATGTTTTATTGTATATATGTATGTATATATGTATATTCAGAAAACCTGCTAAGTTCAGTTAGTGTTACCCATTCACATATGGGTGTAGGGCTGACCACTGGGTCATGGACAACCTGCTAGGTGGCTCATCCCTGAAGAAAATTGACCCTCCTTCAGCCATTATGGATGTCAAGCATTATATAAAGACACAAACATCAGCCCGGCTCCTACAGTTTTCATAACAAGTTTCCACTTTGTTGATGACCAAACATTTTCAAGATACCTCAGTAGGTAAGTCTTGGTGCAAAACTTAAGAGACTTAGCTCCTTACTCATAGCAAAGGCTGCTAAGATGAAGTCTATGTGACAGTCGTACAAGAAAAGTGAAAACCCAGAAAGCCTCCTCTGAGCTCAATGCCCACCCCATCATCTTCCTGCCGAGAACACACATGAGTTTATAAGGGAGGAGCTCAGGATGTTTTCCTGGCCTTTGTTCATTATGTTCTTTGGTCTTTTTTTCACATCTATAAAATAAGGAGTTTTACAAAGTGGTTCCTAGGATACCATCCCCAATATCTCCCAGTTCTATATTTTAATGCAGTGCTGCCTCATAAATCATTGTGTTTGTACCTTCTGAAGTTTACTAGCCGTTTACTGCAAAGTAAAACAAGAGTCGATGAAGATGCCACACACTATCACATGGCTCCTTCAACTGCAGTATAAATTTTAAGCCTGGGGTATACAGACCATTCTTTGTGTGGGTGAGGGAACATGTGTGTGTGTGTGTGTGTGTGTGTGTGTGTGTGTGTGTGTGTACACAGAGGACAGTCTTGAGGCTGTTCTTCAGCTATCATCCACAGTCACTACATCTGGCTGTTTGTATGTACGTTCTGCAGACTGAACTCAGGTCCTTGTACTTTATCATCCAAGCCATCTCTCCAGGCCCAGACCATTCTTTTGAACCTTCATTTCATTTCCCCAGCATACCCATAATACCCTTGAACAGTCCAATTCCAAGTTTGTCATCAGGCTGGGATGGGTGTCCGGGACTAACCTGTTCTCCTCAGGGATGTGAAGGGACATGAACTGCAGAGGGTCCAGACACTGCACCAACCAGCCTTGGCGTTCACTGATCCGAGAGACGTCCACCTTCAAGAACTGGTTGGGCATCCGGCTCCACAGAACATGTGACAGGAACTGGACGTGCAGACGTGGGGGACACTGGGGCACAGGGTTTTTGTACTCACTCTTAAACAGTCCCGCTGAGAGAGGCATCACGTTCTAGGATGAAGAGGTAGAAAACGATGATGATTGCTGGTGTCCTGACTTCCCTCAGTGATGGACCACTACCTGGAACTGTGGCTACACAAACCCTTCAGTCCCCAGGCTGCCTTATCACAGCAACAGCAACAGGAAGCGAAGTAGAAGAGTCTTTCTTACCTTTATTCTGCCCAACTCAAACTGGAAAACATTGGGACTTGTAGCTTGTGCAAAGACTGCGGGAAATAATTTTGTGCTCGGCTCCACCTTAAAAAAGAGAAATACTTCCTTTACAAGAACAAAGGGACACTTGATAGGAAGAGACCACAGGCTCCTCCTTCCACTCATGTGGACAGCCGTCCGTAACCGCTTCGTTTCACGGCTGTGTGAGTACATTTGGACAGGCATATGAAAGGTTTGTGGTGCTGTTCACATTCCACATAGAGGTGCACACGTCGTGACCTCCTTTTAGTGAGGGGCAATGATTTAGTCCCCTAGAAACCTAAGGCCATTGTGACCACATACCTGATAGTAAGTGCTTAGCTCCTTGCCGTTGGCAATAAACGTGAGCAGCCCGCTGGCGGCATCCACCACGCAGCCGATCTCCAGCCCGTTGTTGTTACGTCCTTGCCCGGGGCTCATGCTCTCTCCCGCACACACCATGTAGCAGTTGCTGCGTTTGATGCTGTATTGCAAAAACAATACAGGCAGACTCCATGTTTTTATTTTGTTTAATCACAGCTATGGGGAAAGCATGTGTATCTTGCAAACTAAACCTAAATTATGCTGTGCAAGCAACAAGCTCATGCTGTGACGGGAGAGGTGCAAAATGGGCCGAGTCTGTGATTCTGAGAAACACTCCATTGACTGTGGGGGATGGGCTACCTCTGGACGGACCGGGCGTGTCCGCACTTTACACCCAATAGAGACAGGCCAATGGTTTGGAGCCACAAAAGACCTGGCCTGCGCCTTTTCTGCTAAAAAATTCAAACCAAACTGGACTTTTCTTTCTGAGGGTCATAAAAGTTAATTTAATCATCATTCAAATTTGAATTTTCATCTTTTTTGTTGTCCAGGGATGAGAAGCATTCATTTCTAAACACTATCAAAATCCTCAGGGAAATTCTGTATGCGTGCTATAATACTTTTGGCTAAATTATGCCCCTCTGTGGATAATTTCCGGTGATCTGCTATGACAGAGGGTTAACTTGATGATGCACCAAGTCAATGTTGTGAGCAGAACTCCTCCTGACTTCCACCTGCACCCAAACCTCCATAAGGGATGGAAACGCAGTAAGGATTTTGAGCTGCATCCCCATCCCGTGCTCCCACTCTATAGCCAACACATCAACAAGACTAGCAAAGAAAGGGCAAAGGCAAGCAGGCAGGAGGCCACGAACAGAAAGGTTGGAACAAAGTCCTTTCCAGATCGTCCAAATGCAGGTTGCGTTTCTTTGCGCTAGGCACCGGTACCCAATGATTGTCCCTCGCCCTCCGTTTCCAGCTCTAATAGCCTGTCACTTACAGCGTCCCTATACTGAGTGTTTTCTATGCCATCTTTGAATATTAAATACATGCCTGAATATTCCTAAAAAGACACAGTGTTGGGGGTGTCCCATGCTGATATCAAGTACTCTTTGAGGCTTTGGCTACGGTCCTTGCCTGCAGTGGTTAAGTCCTGAGGGAGGGGACAGTGCATTTCCCGGTCACCAAAAAAAGGATGGTGCAGCCAGAGAAGAAAAGCAACGTCATGAAAGACTCTTTCTGAGACCTGCCACAGCAGATCAGAGAGGATGGCATGGCGCACAGGGAGAAGCGAACGGTGGGATCTTCCCTTGTCTTTTTTTGCAAGGAAGATGGCCTTGTTCACTTCTTTGAAGGTTTGGCTTGAGTTTGGCTTTTTTAACAAATGAGGAAGGGTGGTACAGAAACTGTAAGTGACTTACCCAAGGCCACACAGCGGGTCAATGGTGAAGCTGAGGAAGGAACCCACTGGTCCTCAGTCGGAGTTCAAAGGTGCGTGCCTGGCCAAGTCTAGGCTACCAGCCCGCCCTTTCTGGCTGTCTTCTCCCCACCACAAGCCAGTCCCCGAGAGGCTGAGCAGGCCACAGACTCTCCACAACTCACCCATCTCTCATCCATAACACAAAGGTTAAGGATTGGCAGTCCAAGTCATTAGCCATATCACCTGAACAATATTTGATGGTTATCCCCAAAGGTTGCTATGTGACTTTTGCTTTTAATATATTTATAATCCTTGCTGGTTTGTGTAACAAAAGAGAACACTGATATCAAAGGCTTCCTTAAATTGTTCCCATAAATGGAGATATCGTGGGTACAAAATCCAAGAAACAAGAGCTTCTAGATTCAGTCACACTTTTTCCAGACGTGACATCATAGGAAACACACTTTTTTAACAACAAAACCAACCTCTCATGCACTTTTCCTTTGTCGTCTCCTAGCGTGACAGTCACCGTGCGGACTCTATCCAAGTCAAAGCCTGTGTCATACTGGTGGAAGTCAGATGTAATCCAGCCCACCCAGACATTAGCTGGTTCTTGTCCGGGGAAGATCCTCACCGAGTAATAGTACTGTGGAGACAGAGGGACGAAGTGTGGGCAGCACAAAGAGACAGACGTGTGGAAAGCTGGTGCCGGCTGAGCCTCTGTGTGGCCCAAGAACATATTTCTTTCTTCAAAATCATTTGGCTGGATTAGACTGGAATAGACGCAAGGCACTAACTAGCAAAGAGGGAATGCTCTGTATTGGAGATTAGAATTAAATGAAAACTAATGGGAGAGAAAAGGTCATTCATGCCAAGACTGTGGAGCTAACCCAGCAGCTAAAAGTGTTTCCTGCTCTTCCAGATGACCCAGCACCCACACTGGGCAATCTACAACTGCCTGGAACATGTGTACCTATGAATATATAGGCACATGTATGAAGCATACATACATAATGAAATGCATCAATATGTTAGGTAAACTTTGAATTCTTCCAATGTCTAGAGATTTCACGTGCATCACCGGCCTCTGCACACACACAGCTTTTCACATGCATCACCCGCCTCTGCACACACACAGCTTTTCACATGCATCACCCGCTTCTGCACACACACAGCTTTTCACATGCCTCACCCGCCTCTGCACACATACAGCTTTTCCTTTCTCTGTTATGTAACACTGCAACATCTAAAGTCACTTTCAAATAGTTTGGATCTAAGATGCAAACATCTGCATCCATAGCAGACACAGTTCTATTTTTTTCCCATTTGGCATTTTAGGATAGTCTTGAGACTGTAAAATGACAGAGAGCAAAATTTGACCTCATGCAAAGTATGATAAGTGATCTGCTCTCAGACGGTTTACTAAAATTAAAAAAACAAAACAAAAACAAAAAAAACATGCGTTCTTTGAAAAGTCAGGTGGCAAAAGAAAAGCTCGTCAAGAACCAGGACAACAAGTTACAGATGTCAGTAAGGATCACAAAAGATACAAACTTTTCCTCAGGTGTTTCATCCCCCAAATTTGTTTGAAATATAAGAATATAAGCAAATAATTACTTTAAGAATGTTCCTCAGCTGCATGCTGGCACGTGTATGTAATCCCAACACTCTGAAGGATGAGGTAAGAGGACCATGGGCTCAAGACCAACCTGGATCACATAGTGAGACCCTCTCTCAAAGAACCAAACAATGGCTGTGGCTGCTGGGAGAATGTTTGCTTAGCATGTAGGAAGTCTTGGACTCTATCCCCCAGCACCACATAAACTGAGTGTGGTGGCTCATGCCTATAATCCCAGGACTCAAAAGGCAGAGGCAGGGGATTAGGAGTTCAAGGTCATCCTCAGCTGCATAGCAAGTCCAAGGCCAGCCTGGGCTACAGGAGACTCTTTTGCCAAAACAAAACGAAATAAAAAAGAATAGTGCTAAATACAACACATCAAAATATACTATTTGTGATGGAGCGTGTCATAATTAACCAACACTAACTGGCCCCAGGTACTACGAGGTGCTACGAGCTCATACCATGGATGTCTGCATCAGGCAGTCATAGTCGTCACGGTCATCAGCAAGGACATCTTCAGTGAGTCTCGCAGAATGGCTTGTGCTGTAGTCTGGCTTTGTTCTTCGAAGTAAGAATCTGAAATAACATGTGGAGAAGAGGAGTAAGTAACGTGCTCTGCCTGCTTCGCATCTGAGTGTACAACTGACTAAGCAGTCAGCACCAGGGCAATGTTCCTCCCTGGGAGCCTCTGGGAGTACTGGAAGATGTCAGGGCTGGGAAACAGAGCCCTCCTGGCATCTAGTGGGTCGGGGGAGGGGTTCTGCTCAACATCGTTAATGCTCAGGGCGTCTCCAGCAACAGAGTAGCCTGGCCAAAGAGGCAATTGCCCTAAGTTTGAGAAGCACTGACCACTCAGGAAGGGAGACTACAGCAACCTGCCTTTCTGACCTCAGAGAGCAGCATTTGGAGAGCGCACTCTAAGTCCCATCCAAGAAGGTAAACATAGACAGCTCAACTCTTTGAACAAACTACATCTGAGCTCACAGGTTGGAAAAACATTGGTTTACTTGTTGTTCCCCTGAAAATCTTTTGCAAATGAATGAATGAATGAATGAATGAGAAGGAGGAATGCCAGGAAACCCTTTGTCCTCTACTATAGCTTGGGTGACTTTGATAACTATGTCCTTGTGAAGCACATTGTAGCTGGGGGAGTGAGCTGTAATCTCAGCACTGGGGAGACTGAAGGAGGAAGAATGTCATAAGCTCCAGGTCAGCCTGGGCTACAGACTGAGAGCCTATCTCCAAACCCTCCCCAAACAGAGGCTACAGAGATGGCTTAGCTGGTAACTTGCTGACTGCACAAGCATGAGAACTTGAGTTCAGATGACCAGTACCAGAGAAAAAGCCATGTGTGGAAGTGTGTGCCTGTAACACTAGAACCAGAGTGGCAAAGGCAGGCAGATCCCTGGGGCTCACTAGCCAGCCAGTCTAGTCAAATTGGCAAGTTTCTAGTTGAGTGAGAGACCCCGTCTCAGAAAATAGGGCAGAAGCAGGGCGTGGTGGTGCACGCCTTTAATCCCGGCACTCAGGAGGCAGAGGCAGATGAATTGAAGCTAGCCTGGTCTACATGGTGAGTTCTATGCCAGGTGGGGCTACAGGAAGACCCTGTTTTAAGAAACTAAAAGTAAATAAATAATAAATAATAAAAAGAAGGTGGAGAGTGGAGAAGGAATTGACCACACATCAACCTTTGTCTTCTACATACATGCACATGTGCACATGATACACCTGTACACACAAGTGAACACACACAGCCACATACAACATACACACACACAAGTGTACCGGCAGGTGTACATTCACACAAATGTATGTACACAGGCCCACACCAGACACATACACACACACACACACACACACACACACACACACACACACATACATGCACACACACATATCACAAGCCAGACAGAAAAGCAATCCCAGTCTCTTCCAGTGACCTTTGCTTCAGACGGGAGGGCTTCTCCTGAGCATAATCTTTGTGGTTATTGAACTCTGGCTTTGGAGTGTCCTTCTCTTTGTCAATGCGGTCGGGCACCAGATGGCCATGAGCAGTCTTCATGAGAACCTCAAAGTCAGAATCCACATCGTAGTCTTCCAACTCATTCTTGGGCCCGAAGAGGCCAGCGCCTGGGAGCCCTCCAGCCATGGTCTTGGAGAAGACCTCCGCACACTCAATGGGCATGCTCAGGCGGTAAAACATGATGTCAGTGCTGCTGTTCTGAGAACCGAAGGACTTCTGAGTGACCTTCAGACAGGGGGAACTGTCTATGGTGCCATCTATCCTGGTCACCTAACAAACGAAGACGCCACAGACAATGGTTAGTTTTGACTGTCAACTTGACTCAAGGGCTCGGGAAGGGAGTCACAATGATCTAGAGTATGTGGGTCTGTGGGTGTGCCTTGAGAGCTCTTCTTAATTGAGTTCACTGAGGTGGGAAGACTCACCCACTCTGGGTGACCCGTTCCCTAGGCAGGGGATCCTGACCTTGGTAAGTGTAGAGTAGGTAAGCTGACCACAAGCACGCAGGTAGTGCTCTCTGCTCCTGATTGAGGATTCAGTCCCTCGGGCTCCTGCTGCTGTTACTTCCCCACAGGGATGGACTGTAACCCAGAACTGGGAGCTAAACTGACCTTGTCTCCCCTAAGCTGCCAGGGTATTTATCACAACTAGAAAAAAAACCAAGACACTAGAGCTCACACTCTGATCACCCTCTATCAATTTCCTGATCTGAAAGATGACAAATGCATTCTACACTGACATGATCTGCCCCAAGCATCACTGTGTAAGAGATGATTAAGCATAGTGTACTGTGTTATGGACACAGTCAACAACTCAGTCAACTCAAGTTCCATGTCTGTGATTCAACAAAATATTTTGGGAAAATGTATTTGCAACAAATATGACCAGATTTGTTTTCTTGTCATTACCAATGTGTCATGACAACTATTTACATGACATTTACAATGTACTATATATTATAACTAATTCAGAGGGGATTTACACTGTGTGAGAGGCTGTGCATAGGTCCTGTGGGAATGCTAAGTCATTTGTGCAAAGGACTTGAGCACCTGAAGATTTTTGTATCCAAGCGAACCCTGGAGCCTGTTCTCTGTGTTTATCTAAGGACATCTGCTTTGATAGAGTTATGCTCCTATGTATAAAGACAGCTTGAGAAATTCACATCATAACTAACACATCCAGTTCATCCTGACGCTGTCTATAGAAAAAGGAAATTCTCCACAAGTCTAACAAGAGACTGATATGGTATCCCCTGAGAGGCCACTCCTTTGCTTGAATCCCATTACTATGTAACACAGCATACACCATTTTAGTAACTGCAATCATCGCTCAAGAGGCACTGTCACACATAAATATTCATGTCTGGATTCTGGAAAAGGTTTGATTATGAAAAAGTAAGAGCAAACCTCAATGTGTTCGTGGTTTGGTGGGACCTGGAGGAACTGTGGGAGCCGTTTGCTCAACCACACAGTGATGTCCCGGTTTGTGTTAACAGCGAATGGCTCATAGCCCTCTTGTAAGCCACAGATGGTGAAATATTTCAAGGTGCTAACATCCTTTCCGAAGTTCATTCTACCTACTTGTGCCACGCCGAGGCTGCACACAGGAATGAACCCTGGAATGAAAACAGAAATAAAAATATTTAGTGTTGTGAATGGAATATTCTGCTAGCATGAATGAATGTGCACCTTGCTCCAGGCGCCCTGCTTTTGAAAAAAAAATGATGTAATGAAGGAACACAATAGTGTAATGAAGAGACCAAGAGACCACTGACATAAGTCCTTCACGTCCGAGAGAGGAGAGCAGTGCTTGATCCCAACCTCACACTTTACACTTAACTAGTTATGGACCTTGGAAATGCTTGTTCCCTGTCTGGACTATGAGGTCACTCCAAGTCGTCCAGGAATCTTGGAGTATCTACTCTTACAAGGACCTGCCCAACAGTCTCTATGATCAGTGCCTGTGTATTCCTCTTTCATGAAGGAGAGAGAGAAAGGATGAAAGATCAAGGGAAGTGTGGCTCCCTTGGCTTCCCTTTCAATAGCTAAAGACCTTGGTTTGTCAAAACCCCAGACACGGTCTGTGCTATCCACTTCTTTAAACATATCTCAAGGAAAAACTGGTTAGAGGCAAACATTTAAAAGGTTTCTAGACCTGGAGAGATGGATCAGTGGTCAAGAGCACATGTTGCTCTTGCAGAGGACCTGGGTTCAGTTCCTAGCACACGTATAACTGTAACTCCAGTTCCAGGGGCTCTGATGCCCTCGTCTGGACTCTGCAGACACCAAGTCCACATGTGGTACACATATATGCATGCAGACAAAACGCTCATAGACACAAAACAAAAATAAAATAAATATTGTAAGTATTTTCTTTGTGCTCATAGCTGCTTTGAGTTTTGAAGAGAAATTTATCATAAGTTAGGACTAATAATGAGAGATGGTTATCCATATATATGTGCATATGTATATGAATATAAGCATATGTGTATGTATTTATTATACATAGGGCATGCAGATAGGTATATCACAGCTATGATATATAATACATATACATATACATATACATATATATCACACAAACATACACATTCACATACACAGGAACAATCAATGGGACAAAAACCAATAAAATATTTCATTAGCTAATCTAAGAGGCAGAATCAGAAAATCTTTCCACTATTTAATATGAGATGGAATTATATTAATATTATCCCTTCTCTGAGATCTTTGGAACCAGTACAATGGCATGAGATAGCACTGTTTTGCCAGCAGGCGTGCATGGGAGGGTGCTTTTCTAGGAGAAGCTGTTTTCAAGCTCTTCAATTCTTCCTACACCAGCATATCGAGTAATGTCTGTTGGGATGCAGAGTGTAAAGTAGAAGGTTCAATTAGGTCCTGAAGCAAAAAAGTGGTGAATCCTAAACACAGGCTAACAGTTAGTTCTGTCCTTAAGAGCCATACTTCTTTCCTTCTTTAAATTATTGGTAGTGAAGGCATTAGATAACCCCACCCCCATGCCAGAGGGTAACAAAAGTTATGTAACTACCCTGGGGCTGGAGAGATGGCTCAGTAGTTAAAAACAGTTCCTGCAACTTCAGAGGACCAAAATTTGGTTCCAGGACCCACATGGGGGTAGCTCACAACCACCTGTCCATCCATCCCCAGGGGATCCGACACCCAGGGGATCCGGCCTCTGAGAGCACCCACCCACACATGGCACACACACATACATGTGAGTGAAAATAATATAAATCTTAAAACAATAATAATCCCCAATGTCCTGCTCCGGTTTGTTTCCATCAGAATAAATGCAAAGGAATAGCTGTGCCACCAACGAGGAGGGCCGTGCACATCCATATAGCATCGAGCAGTGTGAATGGTCAGGTTCCAGTTAACACCAAATCAAGTGCAGCTGTGTGTGCCTGACAGCTCTCCATCCTACAGTCAGGAAAGTAACTGTAAATAAGTATCCCCAAGGAATCAAAGATCACTGCGTAAATAGAGTGGATTGGAGACAGCCTGACCTGCATCAGCACAAACTGACAAGTCCACCCCACCACTGGACGCCACCGAGGAGACAACAAAATGGAATCCGCTGGTTGGAGGGGAACCCCTACTTATGTCTCATCACTGTATTTTTAGAGACATCCTCAGCTCATAAGCTACTAGAGACCTGCAGATATCTCCACGGTAGACCTTTGAGTATTGGTTGAACTCGTCTCTGAATTTTTCTGTAAGTTAAAGGAGTTTCATTTTAAAACTTAACTATGGGGCTTGAGGGAGGGTTCAGTGGGTGAGAACAGTGGCTGCTCTTACAGAAGACCTGAGTTCAGTTCCAGGCACCCACATGATGGTTAACAACACTCTGAAACTCCAGGTCCAGGGGATTCAACGCCCTCTCCTGGCCTCTACGGACACTGCATAAATGCATGCACTTACATACATGCAGGCAAAGCACTCATAACATAAAATTTCTTAAAATAAATTAATTTAAAATTTTAAAATTAACTAGTGATACACGTGAAGATTCATGTATTGACCAGGCCTTTACGGCTATAGTTACAATTCTGTAGTATTATTATAATAATAAATATACCATTCTCGAATGTTATCTAGATTTTGAAAGTTTATTCTTTAAAGGTTTATTCATACACAGGAAAAATATTTACAATAAAGGAAAACATGTAACATGCAGTTTATTTTCAGGTAGGAAAAAACACCAGACAGCTTACCGAAAAATTAGGAGTCAGGATTTTTAACACCTTTGGTCTCTC
Organism: Nannospalax galili; assembly: GCF_000622305.1. Taxonomy (NCBI): domain Eukaryota; kingdom Metazoa; phylum Chordata; class Mammalia; order Rodentia; family Spalacidae; genus Nannospalax; species Nannospalax galili. Next base: position 40,425 of record NW_008348205.1, on the reverse strand, counting down.
TTTTTTATGTGCTTCAACAAATTTCCTTCAATTAATATGTATTTTCTTATGAAAGTAAGGGACAGTTTCTATCACAAATATTCACTTACTAAACCAGGATCTAACAGCATCCTTTTCAGAAAAAAATCCATTAGAGAGATGTGGATACACTGGTCCAAACAGCGCGTTCTTCATGCCGACACTGGGTGCCAGCGTGTGGCATCCCAGGGAAGGAGTACGAAGTTTGTGCAAGACACTTGGCTCATCTACACTGAGGAGTGTTCAAACCATACACTCCTTTATTTGACAAAGATTTATAATCAAGTACCATGTGCTAGAAACTAGGAATCAAAGCTCACGCACTGACAGCAGGCCCCAAATAGCTCACTGGCCTCATAAGAAGTAGAAAGATATAGAAAAATGTTTGACTAAAATACTTCCAGGAAGGTGGGGTATAAGCAGCAGAAAAAGGATGGGGAACGGGCATCAGCGGCATCTCTGGACGAGGTGCCATCTATGTCCTACAGAGCATTTGAGAACAGAGTTCAACACTCAGCTGACTTAGACCGAAGTCCTAGCTCACTACTTAACAGCTACTGGACCTTTTGAATGTTATGTACATCCCCTGAGATTTAATCCCTTCTCCTTTACCTGTATTATAGGATCATGCTTTTAAAGTAACATCTGTGTATATACTGAACTCATTTTCAGAGAGAAAAAAATAAATTATATATAGTAAGAGAAAATGATCAGTGTTGATAGATACATAATATTACATATGATCAGCCATTAAAATAAAATTGGAGGGTCTGGGGAGATGGCTCACTAAGCTTCACAAAAGGAGAAGAACCTGACTTCAGATCCTCCAAACCAACGTCAGAAAACCGGATATAGCCAAACACATCTGTAACCCTAGTTGGGAGGGTGTAGAGACAGACCAGTGTAGTCAATCAGTGAGCTCTGGGTTCAGGGAGAGACCCTACCTCAAAAGAAGATGGAAAACAATAGAGAAAGACACTCTTTGGACACATACATGAATACAACACACACATACACACACACACACACACACACAAACACACACAGAGGAAAGAGTAGTAAAACGAATATAGCAAAGTTAAAAATCCAACCATTTTAGATGAAGAATACACAGGCCTAGTCATAGTTTCTGAAGAATTAACATTTACTTTTCACAGAGTTGATAAAATATAATTAAAATGTTTATGCTTGGGCTACAGAGATGGCTCAGTGATTAAGAGGACTTGCTGTTTTTGCAGAGGACCAGAGTTTAATTCCCAGTACCCACATGATGGTTCACAATCAGCTATATAACTCCAGGTCCAGGGGATCCAATGTCCTATTCTGGTCTCTGCGGATACTGCGTGCATGTGGTACACAAAAATACATGCAGACACTCACACATAAACATAAAATAAAAATACATATTGTGGCTGGAGAAATTGCTCAGCGGTTAAGACCACCAACTGCTCTTGCAGAGGACCCGGGTTCAATTCCCAGCACCCAGATGGCTGCTGCGAACTGTCCTTAACTCCAATTCCAAGGGAATCCAAAGCCCTCTTCTGACATCTGTGGCAATGCACAACATGGGTGCACTCACATACATTCAGGCAATACACTCATACACATAAAAAATAATAAAATATTAAAAAAGAAAATATCCCAATCCAACCCCAATTCAATCGCAAGAATATTTCGCTACAGAAAGAACCAAATGCCTTAGTTACCAAGTACCTAATGCAACCCTCTTTGTTTCTGTTATGAGGAAACTGAAATCCAATGAGTTAAAGATACGAACAACCAAAAAAACCCTTCAGGGGTCAAAGAACAAAAGAGACAGACAGAATGGAGCAATTCAGCTCTCTGCCTGCCTTGCACGCCTCCCACTCTCCAAAATTGGTGGGATCAGGGTCAGAGAGATATCCTTATTTTCTTCAAAAACTAAGGGAGCTGCTGAACTTCAGAGAGAACATTTTAGTTAAAAGAAAAGCATAGTGACAATCTTTACAGAAGTTGCTGTAGCGACATTTTGGAGCTACCCCACCCTTGTTACTGAAATCAGACGCTAGGCATGAACGTGGTGAGTCCACACTGAACGCAATACTTTCACAGGCTGACTTACTGTTTCACAGTATTGTAAAGGCACGAATAGAAGGGTTGGCCAGACGGCCGACAGGGCATCTCGCACTCTCCCGCTCCTTCACAGTGAGGAACCAAAGCACAGGTGAATTTGAGGGGAGGGGCTCAGAGATGGCTCAGTGGGTAAAAGGGCTTCCCACACAAGCATGAGGATCTTGGTTCAAATCCCCAGCACCCATGTGAAAAAGTCTAGTGACTGGGTGTGGTGGCATACCTTTAAATCCAACACTCAGGAGGCAGAGGCTGGAGGATCTCTGTGAGTTCAAGGCCAGCCTGGTCTACATGACAAGTTCCAGGACAGCTGGAGCTATACCTGTCTCAAAAAGATCCCCGCCCCCCAAAAATGGAAAGTCTAATGTGGATGTATGTGCCTGTAACCCCAGCACTATGGCGTGAAGATGGGAGGGTCACCGGGGCTTGCTGGTCACCAGCCTAGTGGTCAGTGCAGTGAGAGACCTTGTCTGAAGGAAATAAGGTAGACAGTGATCCAGTAGCCCCCTCTGGCCTCCATGCACGCAGCGTGCGTGAGCACACACACACACACACACACACACACACACACACACGCACGCACTCACGCACGCACTCACGCACGCACTCACGCATGCACACACACACATGCACACGCGCACACACACACACACACACACACACACACACACACACGCACGCACTCACGCACGCACTCGCATGCACACACACACACACATGCACACGCACACACACACACACACAATGAAAATGACATTCACGGGCTAGAGAGATGGCTCAGGAGGTAAATGATTATCACACGAGTGTGAGGATTTGAGTTTGGTCTCCAGATTGCACATAGAAAGTGAGACATGGCCATATGTGCTTATAACCTCAGTGCTGGGGAGGTAGAGGCAGGAGGATCCTGGGGCCTTGCTGGCCAGCCGATGCAGCCCAATCAGAGAGCTTCAGATTCAGTGAAAGACTCTCTCAAAACATAAGGTGGGGATCAACTGAGGAACTCTCCCAACTTAGACCTGTGGGCTCTACATCCACATACATACACCACACCCAAAGAAAAAAGAAAATGGTTGTCAATTTTCATAGATAGTATCAGGAAATAATTAATGTAATCAAAACTGACTGGCACAAATTGAACAAAAAGGTTGATAAATAACATCATTATTTTTTATTATTATTATGAATTTGTTTTCTTGAAACAGGGTCTCCCTATAGGCCTTGCTGGCCTGGAACTCACTAGGTAACCCAGTCTGGCCTCAATCTCACAGACATCCACCTGCCTCTGCTCCCTGAATGCTGAGATTAAAGGTGTAGGTCTAACCATGCCCAGCTGTTTTCATTATTTTTAATTGTGTGTGTGTGTGTGTGTGTGTGTGCAGTTGCCTGAGGAGGTGAGAGATTTCAAATGCCCTGGTTCTGGAGTTATAGGCCATTGTAAGCTGTCTGATATGGGTGCTGGGAACTGAACACAGACCCTCTGCAGGAGCAGCATGGGCTCGACTGAACCATCTCTCCAGCCCCCAGCATCTCTATTAACTGAGCTGTATAGTAAAACATAATAACTGGGGTTTGATACTTTAGTAGTATGAATTAAGAAAGATACACAAACATTCCAACAGAACAAAACAGATTTCCACAAAGCCAATGCATGCAACCAGCATATGTAAAATAAAACGCTGGACTCACTGTCCCTCCTTTGTGTTTGTTATATACTCCAGCTACCTTCAGGGACATCCTACAGATAACAGAGGCTGCTGCGCTTCTAAGGGAAGTCTTTCTGGCAACAAATCTTACCATAATTAGTGCACAGGCGCTCTACTGGTTATTTCACTCTGAGCCACACCCACCCTATTTGTAAATCTGTAGAAACAAGGCTAGAAGCTGCCTCTTCTAACAAGGACAGAAAGCTTGACTTTGCCTGGTGCGGAGCCTCTGGCCCCACAGCAGGAGGTGTGTGATGAGCACACAAGGCCAGCCTGGGAGATGGCAGAATGTGGGGGCAAACTCAGCCACAAAATCTATGGTTGGGGCTACAAGCAAGGGAAGTTCAAACAGATCACAGCAGGCTAACATTTCCTGAGAACTTAGCTTTCTTCTTTACCATTACTGAAATACAGACAGGAATCCACATAATAACCCAAACCAAATGGGACAGATTTCTATTCAATGCAAATCTGAATTGGGGGGGGTAGAAGAAAAATAAAGATATATTTACTTCTGGTTTACAACGTGCCAGACAGCATATAAGCACTTTCCCATCATTACTTAACATTAGACCCGTTTTTTCCTAGGGAGAAAATAACTAAGATATTAAATCACTTGTCTGGGGTCTCACACGTAATTAAGTGATGTCATCAGTTGTACACTAATTGGATTAACATGAGCATCGGGTTTCATTGTGGTGTTTATTTTTGTTACCCTCTCTCCCCATCACCCTACCCCATGCTGTGCCCTTCCAGCCCCAGTACCCTCCCTCTGGCTTTGGTCTCATGTGTTCTGTTACCCTCCAAACCTCTTTTTCCCCTCTGGTGGTTCCTTTTTAGTTTCATGACCCGTAACCACACTTTCACCAACACATATACACATATACAAACGTTAAAAGCAAGGACCCACCTATGAGCACGAACATGTAGTATTTGTCTTTCTGAGTATAGGTTACTTTGATTAATGTAATAATTTCTAGGACCACTCTCTTTCCAGCAGATTTTATGATTTAAGTTTTTTTGTTGTTGTTGTTTTTTGGGGTTTTCTTTTTGAGACACAGTCTCCCTGTAGCCCCAGCTGTCCTAGAACTTACTATGTAGACTAGTTTTTTTTGTCCTGGAACTCACTACGTAGACCAGGCTGGCCTTGAACTCCCAGAGATCCGCCTGCCTCTGCCTCCTGAGTGCTGGGATTAAAGGCATGCGCCACCACGCCTAACTGATTTAAGTTTTTTATAGCTGAATAAAATCTCACTGTATAAATGTAGCCCATTTTCATCATCCATTCATCTGTTGATGGAAATCTAGGCTGATTCTGTTTCCCTGCTATTGTGAACAAGGATGATCAGGTGTCTCTGTGCTAGAATACACAGTCCTGTGGGTCTATGCCCATGAGTGGAACAGCTGGCTGGTCTGGTAGTTCTATTTTGAATTTTCTGTGAAACCTCCATACTGATTTCTTTATGGTAGAATTCATCCACCCAATAGAAGCTTTTGAAGTGTCACTCTTCCCCAGCAAGCTGCAATCCACATTAAGATGAGACTGGGTTTTATTCATTTAGCCACCACAGACCCCGACAGAGGGCCTGACCCATGTCAGAAACTCATTCTAGCTCTGTGCAGTCTATGGAGAGGAGAACACCACAAACCATTGATGACCCAGGGAAGACCTGAATGGAAAGTTAACCACTGTGGAATGCCATATTTCTGCCCACCATTTGTTTCCTTTTACTCACAGACACCTCCACCTTTTCCAAATCCTTGCTGAGTGGGGATGGACAGCATTGCTGCAAAGACAATTTCCAGGATGTCAGATCCTATCAGCCACATGGTGCCCTGGCCATTTACAGCTGCAACATGTCTGTTTGTTCACTCAGGCTACGGCTGGTTACAAAGAACACCATACAGCAAACACAAAGGACGCAAGAAGGCAGAGGTCTTACCATCACCCACATCGAAGTCCTTAAAAGCCAGCTCAGATCCCGAGTCATCCAGCAGGATCTCACCGTTCAGGGTGAACATCATGGTGTGTTCGTTCATGTCAACCATACAGCCCACAACATCACCTGCTTGCCAAGAGCGCCCGTAGTGTTCGTTACCCTGGTGCCACCGCTGTGCCTAAGGAGGACAGAAGAGTCCCTTGTCAGAGTCTGGCAGGGGAGCAGCACCCACCCACCTGTCACAGGCAGGACTCCACAGCAACCCTTCCATTAACAAAGCAGTCAGATGACCCGCAGTTAGCACTAGCAGTCTAGGGCCAAAGCTAAGCCATAGCAAATGTCTGGGGATTCCAAATCCCCAATGTTAACATGAAGAAATCTTGAACAAACTCAGAGGCTAGTTCATGATTTTGAGAGTTGATGACTTAAAAAAATCTAACCAAATGTACTATATGATCCTTTTATACTTTATTTTTTATTTACTTATTTATCTATTTACTTTTACGTGCATGAGTGTTAATTATGCTTGCATGTGTGTAAGTGCACCTGTGTCATGGAATGCCTTCAGAGGACAGAAAAGGGTGTCGGATCACCTGGAACTGGAGTTATGGTGGTTGTTAACTCTGCAAGAACAGCCAGTGCTCTTAACTACTGAGTCATCTCTCCAGCCTCCATAATTTACTTTTTAAAACTACAATGAATGCTTCCCAGGATATAGGTTGTTTTTCTGTACTCCCTCATATGCAAAAAACTAAGATCTGGGAATCAAGCTGGGAATTCTCCACTGAAAACAGAATCCTAATGTCTATCTTTCTCAAAATAGAATCCTGTTCCTTGGAGCCAAGGCAATGTGACTTAAACAAAAATGGAATGCAGGAATCTTCTCATTTATATTCTGACATCAGAAGGCTTAAATAAAAGCTACAAATACTCCTAAGATATCTGTGAAAGTAACAAGTCAAAACATAAACACAATATCAACCTGTTTATATAAGCAAACTGTCATAAATATACTCAAATACATAATGTTAATAAATGTGAGTTTTGGACCCACTAATTTATAGGTACAAAATGAGTTATATTAATTACTTTGTCAGATGAATCTTTCCAATTGCTGCTGAATCATCACCTTCATTTTGATATGTAAAAGGTTATGACACCCACTCAAAATAGTGATATTATTCTTCTCATAATACACTGTGCTTTTAATTTTTATTGCTCTTCTAATGTATGTATTTTGCCTGCATATATATGTGTGTATGCATGTGTGTGTGTGTGTTTGCAACATGTATGCAATGCCCTCAGAGGCCAGAAGAGGGTGTCACATCCCCTGCAACAGGAGTTACAGACAGTTGTTAGCCATTACGAATGTGATGGAAACCAACCCCTAGTCCTCCACAAGAACAGCTCTTTTAGGGCCTAATAAATAAGGCATCAAAGTTACAACTCAGAACTCCCCTAATCAGCTCTGTTCATTTCTTGACCCCACCAGTCCAGCCTCAGGTTAAGCATCCTTCCTCAGCTGTGGTCAGACTGGGGATAACGGGTACTTTAATTTCTTAGGGTTAATCCTACCTCTGATTCACTACGTCTGATCTTCAGAAAGAATAAAACTAAAGTTGCCTGGTTTGTTTGTTGAGATAAGGTCTCCCTGCATGTTGGCCCTGAACTTGTGATCCTCCTGCCTCAACCTCCCCAGTGATGGGATCACAGGTGTAGGTGTTTATTTACCATTCCTGATACACAAGACTCATCTTTCTGACAACGTTTGGGGAAATGTCATAGCAGCTGGGGTGGGGGTGGAGGGCTCCTGAAAATACAAATATTTCCTGTCTACGGCAAGTCCAGGGTCTGACACACTGATCTCACTGGGCTCCCAGAGTGCTGGGGTAATAGCATCTGTACATTCAAGCAGAAATAGGCCAGTCCTCAGCAAAGCTACTCACCTTGAAGCCATCAAAAGCAAAAGCACGCTCATCAGAGCCCAGTTCCAGATCTGGCTGGCAGCCTGGCCTGCTCCAGCCCACCCGCATGTCTCCAGAAGTGACCGCCTCAAACTCAAAGTACCAGCGCCCAGCCTTCACTGCATAGGTCTTCTCCGCCCGGAAGATGCGGAACCTCTCCCCAGTGCCGCTGCATACCTCGGCTCTGGCGGCTGTGGGTTTGAGAGACTGGAGATCACTGGGTAGGAAATTAACAGAAGAGCAGGACTTCATCCAAGCTCAGCCACAGAACCCTCAGGAGGGCCGGCCACCCCACCTACACCCTCTCCCACTCCACCACTGACCCTCTGGTCCAGCACAGAACCTTGGGGTACAGCAGAGCAGAAAGCCAGACAAGGCTCCCTGGAGAAGCTGTGGGGAACTCAGTAACTGACTGCACACATGGGCTCCCTCCTTCTCTCTGCCCCTTTAAGAACGGAACCACCTTGTTGAGGAGGAAAACCAGCAAGCTGTTGGGTGGTTTAGCCTGGGGAGAACACGTGAACTTGAAGACTTGGGTGGAAGAAAGACACTCAAAGGTCTAGAAAGCCACAGCTAGCTAAAGCCCAGAGAATAAGAAGCTGCAGAGTGCTTATCCCTGAGCAGGACACCCATGCCAAACCTTAGCCACCCAAGGCTCAGGGACCATTGTGGAAGCGGGGTATGGCCACAAGGAAACAGTCTTCTCTGTTTCCCACACCGCTGGGAGGTTACTCATAGGAACTCACAGCAATGGTAACAGCATGCACAAAATCCACACAAACTCAAACCAGAAAAAAATAATTGAACCATAGATATGGGAAGTGGGTTAGACATTCCAACCTTAGCTGAGGAACTTTGGCGACCAGTAACTGTTGGGAGAGGAAGAACTGGTTTTCTTTAATGGTGTGAGGCTACATGGGTTGACCAGGCTCCAATGGATAAATACACTCCAAAGGACATTTGCAGACACAGACTTGACTTGATAGGCCTTACTATATATGACAGAGTACATGAAATCCAGCAACGAGAAGTTGCTGTAAGAGGGTGTGGATGGGGAGAGGGTCTAAACATGATCAAAATACATTGTATGAAATTCCCGAAGATTCAATAAATAAAATAAAATAAAAGGTCTAAACTGCTCTGAAAAGCAAAAGAGCATATAACCAGCCTGCCTTGCGATCCTTCCTTTGGCGCTATTCAAACAATGGGCGTGGAGAAATCAGAGGCTCCTAGGAATCTCCCCCTGGGAGAAGAAAGGGCTAAAGGCTGCAACCAGAGGAGAAACAGGTCTCTGGGAAAAAGAGAAACAGCTTATCCTGGGATCTTGCAGGAGAGACTCAGAGCAGAGACAGTACTGGGCAGGACCACACCTTGGCCAGCCTGCTTAGTTATTTAAAACCAAACCCCAGGTCTGAAACGCCAAAATGGAATCAGAGGGGTCACGGGATCTTCTGTCCATCTTCCTAATCCAAATAAATCTCTTTTTTTCTGTTTTATTCCTTATTAATTTAATTATTTAATTGGCTTATCAAGGTGCAGGAACCTTGCAGGCTGGGGCACAGGCTGTGACCTCAAATCCCTTAAAAAGCAGGTGTTAGGCTGGGAGTGGTGGTGCAGGTTTTAATCCCAGCACTTAGGCGGCAGAGGGCAGAGGAGCTCTGTGAGTCTGAGGCCAGCCTGGGCTATAAAGGGGGTCCCAGGTCAGTCTGGGCTACAGAGTGAGACTCTGTCTCAAAAAATAAAAGTGAGCAAAATAAGCAAACATTTGGGTAAGATACAGTCGGAAAGGAGTCAGAGAGCGAACGGGCGAAAGGCCAGGCTGGGTGCTCTAAGAGTACGGTGGCTGAAGGCTCTGTGGCATGATGCAGAAGTTTTCCACTCACCCATACATTCAACCTAGCTGCTGTGCAGACAGACGTGTCTGAGAAAAGAGGAGGGGCCAGAGCAAGACAAGGGAAAATACACGCGTGTGAATGTTCTGTGTGGCACCACTCACCACCCTGAGCACTTGAAATATTGTTCATATGACTGAGATGCAATTAACTTTCCTCAACTTGACTCTGAACAGCTTTGAGTGGACAGTGAGGAGTGCTGTTCTGAGGAGTGCATGCTTTCCTGATGGACTGCTTGATGATTGATTGATTGATTGATTGATTGATTGATTTACTTATTTAAGTGCTTATTTTGCTATTATTATTACTATTTATTATTATTATTATTGGGGTCTGTGGGGGGGTAAAATCAAGTGACTGGGAGACTGAGAGGGCTAGGTAGGAAACATCAGGCCAAGTAGGAGCTAAAACCTAAAACAGAAGTGTGACCCTGAGCAGGCACACCCCACAGAAATCTCAGAGGACAGTGGTGAGGGCCCACTGAATGGACATGTCCCATCATGTGTCATGTAAGGTCTGAGTGAAATCTGGTTGAAGAGACCTGGAGTACTCTGGTGACGTCACACAACCCACAGAAGGCAGAGCGGGAGCCACCTGAAGTTACAGCCAACTCCTTCATGCTCTGCCACCTGCAGCTGGTGTGGAGTTAGCAGATGCCAGACAAACATTTGCTTGCATCTGTTCCCTTTTGAAGATCTGGGTATCATTTACAAATCATAAAAGTGTAGTAAGAGTTTGACTATTGAAAACAAATGACCAGATAAAACTACAACCTAACGCTCAGCATGGTGTGGTCTCACACACCTGGGATCACAGCACCTAGGAGGTGGAAGCATAATGACCAGGACTTCAAGGTCATCCTCAGCTACATAAAGAGCTTGAGGCTAGCTTGGGCTATGTGAGACCTTGTGTCAAGAAACAAGCAAGCATGCTGGGCCAGTGGTGCATGCCTTTAATTCCAGCACTTGGGTGAGGCAGAGATTGGCAGATCTCTGTGAGTTTGTGGGAAGACTCTTCTATACAGCAAGTTCTAGGCCATCTAGGGCTACATAGGAAGATCTTGTCTAAAAGAAAAAAAGGAAAACCAGCAAACAAAAATAAATAAATAACAATCTAGATAGGGTCTAGAGACCAGTTTATCACTGATAAATTCAACTCCTAATTTTCTAGTGAACTAAATTACTAAAGTCTCTGAGTCACTTTCCTGTTGTTTCTGAGAGATCAAAATTCACAAATACATAGTGAGCTAGAGGAATTTGGTAACATTTCAGTAATAGTTTTAATCAAATATTTTGAAAGCCAAATTTGGCATAAAAACACATGACAGGTGCTGGAGACATGACTCACTGCTTAAGAGCAAGTACTGCTGTTGCACAGTACTCAAGTTGGGTTCCCAGCACCCACACTGGCCTCATGCAATCTCTGCCACCTGAAATTCTAACTCCAGTGGATCAGGGGACTTCTGGCTTCCATGGCACACATACTCATGTGCACATACCTATACACAGACACACACAGACACAGACACAGACACAGAGAGCTGTAGAGAATACTGACTGCTTGCGCAGAGGACCCGGTTGGGTTGCCAGCACCCACAACTCTAGCTCAAGGGATCCAACACCCTCTTCTGGCCTCTGTAGGCACTGCACCCACATGGAACATACATAAATACATACAAACACTCAAACATATAAAAAATAAAATAGTGGTTGGAGAAATGGCTCAGCAGTTAAGAACACTGGTTGCTCTTCCAGAGGATCTGGGTTCTGTTCCAGCACCCACATGGCACTGAACAACTGTCTATAAGTCCAACTGTTAAATCTTGTAATGAATCAGAATACATTCCACTTTCTGATGTTTTAATGGATCATTGAGACCAGTACTTCAAGGTAAAACTTCATTCACATATAAATATTAAATAATAAATAAATAAATAAATAAATAAATAAATAAAATCTTAAGCATTTCTTTCTAAATATCCTGGTATGGAGACACACCAGGAATATTTTTCACTAACAGGGGGAGGAAAATACTGGAACTCCAGGGCCATGGGCAGAGCTCAGTGATAAAGAGTTCACCAAACATGCGTGTCCTTGCTCTGATTCCTAGCACTGAAAACAACACAGGAAGTCTATAGCAACAATGATGATGTCCTGGTTCCATGGCCTGGCTCACGTGACCTACGATGCTTTGTTCCCGTGTTGTTCTTCGGTGATGCTTTCCTTGAACTGCTGAATGCCCTACTTAGATGTTATCATGGAAGGCATTCTTTAGTGACATGCTTTTCCTTCCTTCTTTAACCAAGCCACTGACCAATGTCTCAATGTCTATGTAACTGACAATTCATGCTCTGTATTTCTTTACTTAGTTTAAGGTAGATTCGACACATCTATTCAGCATTCTGTTCTCGATAAAAACACTGGAGGGAAGATGAACATCTGTACCTAGTGGACTTAAAGAAAGAAAACACCCAGGCAATCTGAAAGGAAATTCTTTGGCATGCCTTTAGCGCCAAGCATATGCACACAAGGACCCACTGAATTGAGAGTCCCTTGAGCGTTGGGCACAGGAGTTCACTAGACAACCAATGGGTCACAATCCTGTCAAGGACTCAAATCTCCTCAGATCTCCTCTCCTAACAGAAAACTATCACACACTGCTTGGTTTAATGCCAGCTTCATACATGTTTATTAGGTAACTCTAACACATGCAAGTATGCTACACAAATGATTTTTATATTATTATAATGAATAGACTATTTGACATTTAAAACTGTACTGTTAGCAGGAGCCTTTCTATAGCAGTTTTATCAAGAATTTTAGGAAGAATACCTTTAAAAGACCACCTGGAGGTTTAAAACAAGGTCTGATCAAACACTGTGTTCCCTAGTCCCACAGGCCTGGCACAGATGGGCACGGGATGACCAACCAAATAAAACCTACAGAAAATCTTACCTTATATTCTACTGTTTATTCCTTTCTACTTTGCCTATGAGTATTTTGCCTGCATGTATCCAAGTGCACCACATGTGTGCAATGTCTGCAGAGGCTAGAAGAGGGCATCGATCCCCTGAAATTGGAGTTACAGACAGCTGTCAGCCTCCATGTGGGTGCTGGCCAAGAACCCAGGTCCTCTGCAAGAGCAGCCAGTGCTCTTAACTGCTGAGCCATCTCCCCAGTCACTACATTATATCCTAATGTGCACTGATCTCCAATTACTCACCAGACCAAGCACAGGCTTAGAGGCTACCAAGCACTAGAGGGCAGTTAGGATCTAAATATGCAGGAAAATGATAAATGACAACTATCACCAGGGAAGGTCAGGCTTAGTTTCCGGTCTTCCTCAGATCTACAACGTGCTAGATAGGTATATTTACATCTTACTTTAAAAATAAAATGTTATTTGGACAATGATTTCTCATTGATGATTTCATTCCTAATCAGAAAGTGCTGCTCAGAGATAAGACTTCAAATCTTGGTCTGCAGTACTGTAGTACCCACCCACTATCACCAGGGAAGGTCAGGCTTAGTTTCCGGTCTTCCTCAGATCTACAACGTGCTAGATAGGTATATTTACATCTTACTTTAAAAATAAAATGTTATTTGGACAATGATTTCTCATTGATGATTTCATTCCTAATCAGAAAGTGCTGCTCAGAGATAAGACTTCAAATCTTGGTCTGCAGTACTGTAGTACCCACCCGTAGCTAAGGGACACAACCCGCTATTGTTCTAAAATGATGGATAAATTTGTTTT
>NW_008348205.1:25006-26956 GCF_000622305.1 Nannospalax galili | reverse complement strand
AGTACCTGCAAACAAATCCTGAATCTATCACTCTAGAGTCCAGCCTTGGAAAACAAAAGAAAAATGAGGAGGAACCCAATAGAGGGATGCTTTTGGAAGCCCTTGTCAAGAAACTCCAATGGACTCTCATATGAAAATTGCCATGTTCTGACTGTTATCTAGTTCCCTGTCAAGAACTTGTAATGCTAATTACTCTTGCCTTTACTTCTCCTTCACATCTCCTACTCAGAATTCAAGGCCTTTCTTTTCCCCTTAGAGACAAGAGTTATGCAATTTGGGAGTCTTTTAGACAGACCCACTGAAGGGATACTTGAACTGGCCTTGAACTCACAGAGATCAGCCTGCCTCTGCCTCCCGAGTGCTGGGATTAAAGGCATGCGCCACCACACCTGGCTACAATTAGCATTTTTACCCACTGAGCCCTCTCATCAGCCACAAACCAATGCTCTTAATCTCACTGAAGGAATCACTAAACTTATTTGGTCTTATACCACAAAAATCTTTCCCATCTTTTAATCTCCTTTAAAAAATCATAATCTTTCCCAAAGCTTCCCAGCTAGTCTTCCCATCTTCCAGAGCCCGTCGCTCCAATCTGTTCCTTCTCCCCGTTGCCATAGTTACATTGCTATAGTAAACTGGGGTGGCACGCAAGCTCCTGCTTCACAATTTCCAGAGGCTGGTACTCCCCGTTCAAACGACCCCACCTTTCTTAGCTGGGTTTTCAAGATTTTGTCTTAATTCTCTACTTCATTCCTGACTGTCCTCTTCTGACCTGTCACCATATTTAGCCCAAGGATCCCCACCACTAGTCAGCACTTTCGACAGGCTATCAAACCAGACATAGCTTCTGTTGGGTAGGAAACTTTCAACACTTAGCTCCAAATGTTGATCCTCTGATGCGTTCAACATCTAATGCAGAAAACATGTCTCTCTTTACTGATAACTCTCAGTGGGAAATTAACCTTTCAAAAGTACTTTCTGTAAAGCACAATTCAGTCTCTACTAAGAGGTAGGCATGTGGTTAGATTCAAGGGCATAATCATACAGGAGAAGCATAAGCATGCTTCCTATTGTGGACTAACACAACTCATGCCTCAGTAATCTTCACTCATGTGACCTCAGTAAGAAAGAAAATTATCAGTCAATTGTAGATGGGTAACAAGTGTCAGGGGCACGGCACACACAATCATGAGGTTGCGTGTAGAGCTCAGACTTTCACACTGGTTGTTTTTCTTAGTCATTTTCCAGCTTCTTTTCTGAGTCAAGGACTCACACTGAACCTGGAACTGAGATTCCGTTGAGACTGGCTGGGCACAGAGCCCAGCACTGCTCTGGTCTCCACTCCCTCCCCCAGCACCGGGGCTGAAGGCATGTACGGAAGTCCCTGTGTGCTTTACGTTGATTGGTTCTGGGGGTGCGAACTCAGATCCTGCCTGTACGACAAGCACATTACCAACTGAGCCATCTTGCCTTCAACCAATCAACTGGTTATCGCTCAATTTTAATCTTATTCTAAAGTCTAAAATCTTGAGAGATGGTGCCGTTACCTGACCACTGTTTCCTCTGCAACTTTTACGGTTTCATACACAAATATATTCCTTCTACATAATCATTAAGGTGCTTTTGCCTTTTTCTTTTCATCAAAAAATTATTTAGTTCATTTGCATATGTACGGATTCACATGTGCTACAATGTACATGTGAAGTCAGAGGACAACTTGTAGGAGTTAGCTGCCCCCTTTGACCATGCGAGTCCCGGAAATCAAACTCAGGTCATCAGGTTTGACAGAAGTGACTTTACCCAGTCACCAGCCCCAATTTCTTCCTTTGTTCCGGCCCTACAGTGTTTCCAAATGTGTTGCCTTCCAATCTCCTTCACAGCTCTGTTATTCCAACTCCAATTGAGTTCCCCATCCTTGTTCTTAATATATATGCCTACTCCGCTGGGCTT
>NW_008348205.1:21283-24964 GCF_000622305.1 Nannospalax galili | reverse complement strand
CACACACACACACACACACACACACACACACACACACACACACCATGGTCTCCACCCTTAATGTTTCTCCAGAATCTTCTCATCTGTTTTTAGTTTCCAATCTAGTCTGTACCATCAGCAGAGCTTTGCAAATCCTCTGCCCCACAAGTCACCAGGAACGCTAGCTACGTTCACCCCTCCCAGGGCTCTGGGAAGCACCCCAAGGGAGCAGCAGCCCCAGGATCATGTACTCAGTTAAAATGGCCACTGTACAAGCAGGACGCTGGGTGGGACCTGTAACATGCCCATTCCCAGAACCCTTTCCCCAGCCCCACGAGGTACTGAAAACCAACATCCTCTCAAGCACAGTGAAATTAGCCACTGGAAGTCTCTGGGGCATTGGGACTGTAGCTCCTCCAAAGCCCATTCAGAGATAACTGTCAGGATTCTGTCTTCTGGTACTTTCTTAGAAAAGTCTCCATTGCAAACTTGGCTGTGTTCAACCTGATTTAAGAGTTAGCACAATGCAAATAGTCTGTCCACAGGGCACTTGTTAAAGCCAGCAGGGGCAATTCTTTAATACCGAAGCTCCATAAGGTAGCAATAACACCTAGGTAAACAGCTGAATTGAAAGAGAAACCTGGGAAATGAGATATCCACAGCAGGCCGGGGGCAGGGAGGGTTCATTTTCCTACAAATCTACAAGTATTCATGTCTCTGGCTGTGCTTACATTCAGGAAAGATTTGAGAAGGAACTCTGTTCTCATCTATAGAAGATCTTGAGGCTGAACACATGTAGAGGTGAATGTTAAGGTGAAATTACAAGGCGCCTGGTTGGATGCTGGACTCAAGTCCCAACATGCAGATGGAGCCAAAGACTTGAAGATTTATTGGCCCCAGGCACTCACAGAAACTTCAGTCCATCACTGGCTGACCACTAAGCTGATGGACAGTATAAAAGTGGCCACAGATTACAAACAACATAGACACTAAATTAGCTATTTTAACTATGATTAAAGAAGTCAAGGAAAATATGTAAAGATAAGGGCTGGTGAGATGGTTCAGTGGATAAAGGTGTCTGCTGCTAAGCCTGAGGACATGAGTTCAATCCCTGGGACCCACACTGTGGAAGGAGAGAGCCAACTCACACAAGTTGTTTTGGGGCCTCTATACACATGCTTTGGCATATGTGCACACACATTAAATAAATAAATAAATAAATAATAACAAATAACTGTAATAATAATAAGAATAAAGAGCTTCAATAAAGAAATAGAAGCAAATTGATATTCACCCTGTCTCTCCCCCATGACAGTCTCAGATTTATATTTATGTCCTGATGGTGCTGTATTGTTGTCTTACGTGTATCCCACACTTAAAATGTTCAAGATCAAGCACAGCCTCTTCCCACGTCTGACCTGCTCCAATGCCCACATTACTATGAACGAGGATGAGGTAGCTCCCAGCCAGAAACCACCCACCTGTTGCTGAACACAATTATAAACAGCGAATTACTCAGCCCTGCTCTCTGCCCACAGTGCTGACCAAGCCACCTGCACTTCTCATCCACACTTTTTGCAGCCGCCAAACTTCTGTCCTCACCTCTAATTCTGTGCACATTCAGACTGTTCTCCAAGAAAGTGCCAGAATCAACTTTTCTTTTTAAAAAGAGTTGTGTGTGTGCACTGTGTGTATACATGTGCGTGCTGTGTGTGCATGTATGTGTGTGCTGTGTGTGTGTATGATGTGTATGTCTGTGTGTATGTATGTCTGTGTGTGCCGTGTGTACATGTGTGTATGCATGTGTGTGTGCTGTGTGTGCTATGTGTGTGTGCTATGTGTATGTGTGTGTGCTGTGTGTGTGTGCCGTGTGTGTGCTGTATGTGCTCTGTGTGTATGTGCTATGTGTGCCATGTTCATGTGGGTGTGTTCTGTGTGTGTGCCATGTGTGCATGTGTGTATGTGTGATGTGTGTGTATGCACTGTGTGTGTGTGTGTGCTGTGTGTGTGTGTATGATGTGTGTGCATCGGTGTGTGCGTGTTTATGTGTGTGTATGCTGTGTGTGCGTGTCTGTGCTGTGTGTGCGTGTCTGTGCTGTGTGCTATGTGTGTGTGCTGTGTGTGTGCCGTGTGTGCATGTGTGTATGTGTGATGTGTGTGTATGCACTGTGTGTGTGTGTGCTGTGTGTGTATGATGTGTGTGCATCGGTGTGTGCGCGTTTATGTGTGTGTGTGCTGTGTGTGCGTGTCTGTGCTGTGTGTGCGTGTCTGTGCTGTGTGCTATGTGTGTGTGCTGTGTGTGTATGTGTATATGTGTGCTGTGTGTGTGTATGCACTGCGTGTGTTCCATGTGTGTGTGCTCTGTGTGTGCTCTGTGTGTGTATGTGCTGTGTGTGCCATGTGTGCATGTGTGTATGTGTGATGTGTGTGTACGCACTGTGTGTGTGTGTGTGTGCTGTGTGTGTGGTTCCCTCAGAGGCCAGAAGAGGATGTCAGACCCCTTGCAACTGCTGTTACAGGGGATTGCGAGTCAGATATGGGACTTGGGACGCAAACTTGAGTCCTCTGGAAGGGCAGCAAGCACTCTTAACCATGGAGCCATCTCTCTGGCTGCCCAGTGCCTATTAAGTCATAGTTTTGGATGGTAATTTATTACACAGCATTAGATAACTGACATTTTTAATCTTTGAATATTTCCCTCACATCACCATACAAAGTGAAGCCCTCTCTGCTGGGACTCCATGGACCGGGCTGCTGGGATTCCATGGACCGGATGCTCCCAGCATGCAGTGTTGGGGATAGTTTATTCCATCTTCCCTGTCTGCACTGAGAGCTCCCTAGAGAGGAAATTGTCTGATTCATCCTTGGATTCCCAGAACAAGGCAGAGTGGATGTTCAATATCTGTGAGTTAAATTAAATTGAGACAAGAACTTCAAACATGGTACTAAAAGGACATCTGATTAGGGTTCTGTAATGTAAGTGCCTCATCTCCCTTCTTCAAAGTCACATAATTCACAAGAAAGCGGACCACCAGAAGGAAGCAACATGCTGTCCACAGGGTGTCAGAGGATGACAGTGCATAATTATTAAGATAGTGTTACCATATGTCATCAGAACAGCACAATGTCCAGAAGCATCTTGGAAGAGCTGTCTCCTAAAAGTGATTTTATTACATGTCATTGAATAGAGACAATATCTTTAAGCCATAATATCTTTAAAAGGTATTATTACTGTTCTGATACATTATTATACATTTCCATAGAGAGTACAATGCATTCCCCTTCACAGACATAGATCATGGCTAATTTTTTGTTTGTATGTAATGTGTACCTACGTGTATGTGTTTGTGTGTGGTGTGTGTATGCACATGTGTCCACATGCATGTGGAAGCCAGAAGTCATCATCAGATGTCTCAATTGCTGTCCACCTTACTTTCTGAAGCAATGTCTCTCACTGAAACCAGAGTTCACTGACTGGGCTAGACTGGCTATCCAGGGAACTCTGAGTCTCCACCTGCCTCTGCCCCACCACCCCTAGAGCTGGGGTTACAGATGAGTATTGCCATGCTTGGCTTTTCTGTGAGTGCCGCAGATCTGAATTCAGATCCTCATGTCTTCACAACATGTTCTCTACCCACTGAGCCATTTCCTCACTGTTACCCCCTTCCTTAAGACAAGCTCACCACTAGCTCCATCTTGATC
>NW_008348205.1:8619-20866 GCF_000622305.1 Nannospalax galili | reverse complement strand
TGTGAAGAGGAGTGAAAATGTGCAGATCCCACGTTGTGGATGTGTTGGATGTGAAGCCGGGGGTGCTTTTCCTCTAGTACATCACTGTGATCATAACAGCTTCCAGCTGAAACACTGTTGCCTCTGCTACCTCCCCCCTGGAGTGCTCAGATGTTAGCGAAGTCCAAGCTTAAGTGTGTTCTTCCCTTACTGTGGTAGTTTGAACAAACATCCCACATAGGCTTATGTAGTTGAAAACCTGGTCTCAGGTCGGTGGTACTATCTGGGGAGGTTATAAAACCTTTAGACGGTGAAGCCTTACTAGAGGAAACATGTCTCTAGGGTGGACTTTGAGGGTTTCTAGCTTCACCCCACTTTCTGCTAGCTCTCGGCTTCCTGTGTGGTGAAACTGTGATGCTCAGCTTCCTGTTCCTGCCTTTGGCCCACCATGACCTTCCTCAAATTATGGACTTGCCCTCGGGAACCCTAAGCCAAAACAAACTCTTCTCTAAATTGCTTCGTTTGTGGTATTTTATCCCCTCAAAAAGAAAAGTAACTAATACAGCTACCTAACAGAGTAGTTGACTCAGTATTTAGAAGTGTGCAAAAATAGTGTGGGAAATGACATATTATCGGTAAGTTCTTATAAGGCTGATGTAGTCAATTGCTCATTTAAAAATATAGCAATAGGTCATTATGCAGAGGACGGGTGGAGCTGTGAATCCAGAATCTCTTAGCACTATGGCCAGAGATTCACACTCTGCAGAAAATGCTGTAGTGACTACGCCATAGAGCCATGATGTTATAGTGAGTACTCCATAGAGCCATGATGCTGTAGTGAATACGCCATAGAGCCATGTTTCCCCACAGAGATACAAGACAGTCATTCATACTCATGAGAATTTACTCTTGGTAATCTGTGATAGGTGATGTGGGAAATGACTGACAATGAATCAAATGACTGAAATTTTAACCATGAAAATGTACATTTAAGATGAACTAACTCTGAAAAGACTTACAGAATCCATCTCTAAGACAATAGATAAAAACAGAAAGAGAGAAAACAAATTCTCAGCATCAGGAATTCTAGAGACAGAGCCAGGCGTGGTGGCTCAAACCTGTAATCCCAGCACTTGGGTGGGGATAGCCCATCAGCAGCAGGATAACTGATTTCAAGGCCAGTCTGAGCTATGTAGTGATCTCCAGGCCAGTCAGGGCTGCAGGATGAGATCCTGTCTAAAGCAAAATAAAACAAGAGCTCCACTTACAGCCTGGGGATGTAGCTCAGTGCCTGACTAGCACTCATGGGGTCCATATTCAATCCTTAGTGCAAGTAAGAACAAAACTCAACAACCATTGAGTGTAGGAGTTGAGGTTGCATTAGCGATAAATCCTGCAGGCATTAAGCAAAGGAAAACGAACAACTTCATGCTAGTAAATATGGCAACTTTAATTAAGTGGATGAATTTATTAGTAAACATTTTTAGTAAACTCCAGGCTCAGAGGATTCAATGACAAACTAATAAATCCTTTAAAACCAGAAGAAGCAATAATAAGGGTAGGTCAGTTCTTTCAGAACAGGACAATTTTCTTCAGGCAGACGAAGAAGGAACAATTCCTATCTTGTGCTATGAAGCCAATTTTATACTCTATCAAACTATGATGAAAATACAAGAGATTTATATACGAGCATTCCTTATGAAGATAGACGCAAGAATTCTAAACAAATGATTCACAAACAGAATTAGCTACACATAGGAAAAAGATAATCGATCAGCTGCCCAGGAAACGAAAACTTGGTTCAATGTTCAAAGTCAGTATTTTTCAAAATGTCGAAAGAATCAAAGAGAAAGTAAATGTCCTTCTTTGTAAGTGGCAAAAATCATTTACCAAAACTTAACAACATACATGACAAAGGCTCTGAACAGACTAGGAATTAAAGGGACTCTGTCCGATGTGATACCTTTTAAAACAGAAATACCCTTAGCTGCTGTGAGATTCTGGATGCCACGGCTGTGTCTTGGCCAGAACATGGCAGTTTGTAAGCCTGCTCCCAGTCTCTGGCTCTTATATTCTTTCCACCCTCTCTTCCACAATGTTCCCTAGGCCTTTGAGGGGATGGTATAAATGTCTAATTTAGGGCTGAGCACTCATCCATCACTTATTATTAGTGCTAAGTGTGCCTAAGAATGAGTTTGTCAGTGGTCAGCCATGGATGCAAGACTGGGGTCCTGCTCTTCATTGCTAAGCTATTTGCTTCCACTGAACTCCTACTGGTGACCCTGACCCCACCAGACTCCAGTGGATAGCTCCAATTCAATGGTCACACAGACAATCCTGGTTAAACTAAATGGGTCACAAAGCAAACCCGAAAGTCACAAATCTGGGAAAGGAATTCCTATGGTTGGGGGTGGGAATGTTAGGGATGGAGGGAGATAAGAGAGGAATCAGAATATATCATATGAAATTATTGAATAACAAGTTAACGTAAAAGAAAAAGAAAACAGAAAAACGTACGAAGGCTGGGGTGCCGTTCAAGGGCCCAGTGGGGCAAGGTTTGAGTCCCAGCCCCAAACAAGATCCTAACTAGTTTTTAATATCATACTTAATAATGAAGCACTAAAACTTCCCCTGAAGACTAAGAAGGAATAACTTCTCTCATCACTTCGTAACCATTTGGCATTGTTCTGAATTCCTTACCAGTAAGTCAAAAACAAAGTAAGACACGACAGTTGCAAAAGAGAGAAAAAAAAACAAAACAAAACCGAGACTTTGTCTTGTTTAGGTACGTAGACAACCCTACAAAATTTACAAAAAGCAATAAACAGACTTACATACACACATGTATATTTGCATATGTATATATACATATCATAAATGTCAATCTGCAAATGTTATTGCACATATCCCGTTACAAAAATAACTACAAAATAAAATTAGAAGTAATTTTACCTGCAATAGTACTCAGCGACTATAACAATGTATATAACTTTCATTCTAAAAACCACAAAACAGAGCTAAGGTAAACTAACAATAGGGTGCGATACACCGTGCTCATGATGGGCAGGCGATCATCAACGGTCAGTTCTCCCCAAGTGAGCTTTAAATTTCCTTGTCATCATTCGATCATATTTAAACTGACAGGTTGACTATAAACATAGATGTTCAAAAAGAGAGGAAGAACAGGAACCTGCCGGAAGACGAGCCCCTCCTTCACCTGAGCTGCTGCAGCACGGAGCCCCCCACTGAAATGGGTCTAAACCTTCAAAGGAAAAGCCACTCTAGGCCACTGGCCTAAAGTAAAGGGGTAGGAGGGGCATCCTTTGCCTCTTTTTCTATTCACTTATTGGGCTTTGAGGAGCCACTACAGCATTCTGCAACCAGAGGGGCGTGAGCAAAACCAGTACCGTGGTCCTGATCCGGGGCTTCCAGGTTGTAGCCGTAACCCAGCAGCGTGCGGACCGCCTCCCGGAGACTGTCCTTGTTCGACTTCTTGGTTCTGTCATCCAGGAGGGTGTAGGGGACAAGGCGGGGGTTTCTTCTGTTCTTCACATCCTGCAGCAGGGGAAAAGGCGTGCAGTCTTCTGAGCCAGGACAGCGGCAGCCAGGCAATTACTCTACCCTACGAGCTATATCCCCAGCTCAGTTTCTAAACTTAAAGAAGCAACGTCAGCTTCTACCTTACCTTAGCATAGGAGGAACTGGAAAGGCGGCAGCTATGAATATGTCAGAATTCAAAATCTTAGAAGCTGAAGACTGTACACAGCTTCCTTGATTTTCTTCACCTACCCAAACTCTAGAAGTTGCCCAGCCACTATCAAGAAAGAAGCTCTAAGCAAACGAACAAGTATGCCAACTGGAAACGGGGGAAGGGGAACTAAGAATAACAAAAGTCAGCGTGACTGATCTCCAGCTCGATCCATCTGCCATGGTCACAGGCAGTAGGCTAATTTAAACACCATTTCCTAGCTCAGTTCTCTGACAAGGATTTGATACAAGAAGGGTCAAATTAATACTGGGCACCCATCAGGGACTGGGAGTCGCTGTCAAACATAGGCTGTCTTGTCTTCTGTGGAGAAAATCCAATGTTATAATCAGCTACTTTGAGTCCATCAGAGCTTAAAAACTATGCAGCTCATTGACCCTGTCAATCAGGAAACCCAGGAAATGCCAGGAATATTACAATGGTAACAGAAGTCATAACTGGTGTAGTACACAAGAGATACCAATTTTAAAATAGAGAGGACAGGCTACAGTACTGGCTTGACAAAAAGATTTTAAAGGAGGTTAGAACACTTAATTTTAGGGCAGATGGAGATTCATTATCTCTCAGCAGCAATCACTACCTCCTGTCAGTCACTCACTGAAACTGCTGCAGGGTTTGCAAAGGTTAGATACTTTTGTCTTGTTTTGAGGTTAGGTTTCATGTAGCCCAGGCTGGCCACAAAGTCACTATGTAGCTGATGATGACCTTATAGAATCCTTCTACAGCTACCCTCCTGAGTTCTGAGATTATAGGCAGGAGCCACCATGCCCAGTTTGTGCAGTGCTGGAGATAGAACCCAGGGTTTCCTGTGTGCCAAGAAAACACCATACTAGCTGAGCTAAGCCATCAGCCCCAGAATCTTCATATCCGGAGAAGCAGCATGAACTCCTAGTTCACCTTAGCATAGGACTGTGAGGCAGTGGATGCACCCTCAATTCACTGACACCACACACATACGTGCGCGCCACACACACACACACACACACACACACACACACACACGTGCGCACGCGCTATGAGTTGCACGGGGAAACAAGACGTTGAGACAGGTGGATTCCAAGTTCAGTGGCAGCCTCAGCTACACAGTGAGACCTTATCTCAATCAAACAAAACAAACGAGCTCTAAGGGCTGACGGGGGTTCTGGAAGGCAGGAATGAGGAACCTCTCTCCATCTCTTCTCCCTTCCCTGAACCACAAGCTTGTAATGAATGCCTGCATGTCCTACCACTTGGAGACAAATCATCTAGATTGTTAGTAGGGTGGTTCTGTTCCAAACTTCCCCCCTAAAACCAAGCAGCCTCAATAAAGGCTTTGCGCCAGCAACACAGACTTCCAGTCCTGCTGCCTGCCGCCTGCTGACGTGGTGCTGAGCCTCTCCCTGAACGTTTACAACCCAGAACTCTGAGCTTTGGGGAATTTCACTCTGTGTGATGACATGCTGGGAGTCTGACCATATTGACGGAACTCCTCTGGCCTCTGCACACAGATGTTTGTAACTAACTGTGCTGGAGCAACAAAGACCAGTGAAGAGACAGATGGAAAACGGCTATCCTCTTCTGTCCATGTTTGCAGCCTCCTTCTGAGCCAGGTGATGTCACCAAGAGGTGGGTGGAAACTCAAAGACGCCAGATTTTGGACACTTGGCAGCAAGCATGTGGGGTCAGTAGTGGGGGTTGGGGCTGGTGGGAGCCCTAAGAAGGAATGGGGAAGGACTTTATTAAGAGGTTCACCACAGTTGCCATCTTTATGAGGCTGGGGGAACCACACACACACCCAAGAGGGCGTGCCGTCCTGCACGTGGTGGGTATCAGGGAATCTTGGCTTGTCTGGCAAACCCAGGTGGTCTTCCAGGGAACTGGGGCTTCCCTCTCACAGAGAACCAATACACTCTATGTTCCTTAGTATGAGGGTGGAGTTTCAAACACACACATTCATGCACGTATGCACACAGACACAGGCACATATATACGTGAGTGCACACATAGGCACACAGAGTTTAATCAGATTTAGTTTAATCAAATTCTTATTGATTGTGACCAGTTTAACTCAACCTCCCCAAATTACTATTTTGTGGAGGCAAACCAAGCCTAGCTTTCTTTAGTCTTCCAAATGGCCGAAGTCATGAGATTAGAAAGGCTTTCAAAACACATTTTTCAAATCATCTTTTAGGCTATATATGGAATCATATTCTAACTCTTTGAGCAATAAATAATCTATTCCCTGAACCCTGAAACTCTTCTAGTAAGGGCATCCTACCATGAGTTGCTGTAAAAAGGATGTGAAGAGTTTGGGCTCTGGTGTAGAAGACCTGACCTGTACCACTGATACATATGCAAATTAAGCAATGATGTTAACTATTTTGCTGATGAGGGAAAAAATAGCACAGAGAATTTTAGTAGTTAGAGAAATAAACCCATGGTTAAGGGGCGAGGCCATACTGCCTGCATATAACAACGACAGTCAGCTACTTCTGTGACTCCCCCTCTAACAGGCAGTAATCCATGGTCCCAGATCTCCAACTCTGCAGTCTACAAAACTTTTTTTTTCTTTTTCCTAAATTTAACAAAAGCTCCTTTGGTAACCAGATCAGATGCAAGGCTCTTCACAGCCTGGGTGTTGTCCTGCCTACACTGCACAGAGGAAGTAATTTACAGTCCACTGCACCCCCCATAGTCTGTAAGACGGGACAGAGCACATTACCCCCCCGAAAACAAAGGACAGCAAGAAACTTTAAAATGGAATTCTACGGCACTGTGAGTCAGGAGCTGTGAATCCATTTTATTAGTACTATGATTTGATCTTCATATTTCAAAAGATCCCCCTAAAATGGTGCTTCTGGGAAATGACTGTGCAAAACCATGCTACAAACCATTTGCTATACGGGTCACTGTATCCACAGCAGGTGTTGTCATGATTCCGATCAGAGCTGTTATTAATGTGCCTATGATGGTGGCTGGCACGTGCATGCCACAGTCCATGGTGGAGGCCAGAGACGGCTTTGTGGGGTAGGAATTCTCCTATTCTCCTTCCACCTTTACGTAGGTTCCAGGAATTGAACTCAGTTCTCCAAGTTTGAGAGGCAAGCACTTTATGTACTGACCCCTCTCACAAGCCCAGTGCTGAACAGGTGCCTTTGTGCATATGTATAAAACATTAAGATATCGAGATGAGTTGTGTGTGTGTGTGTGTGTGTGTGTGTGTGTGTGTATGAGTGTATTGCCTGCATGTGTGTAAGTGCACCCATGTCATGCAGTGCCCATGGAGGTCAGAGGTCAGAAAAGGGCATCGGATCCCATGGAACTGGAGTTGCAGAAAGTTGTTAGCTGTCATGTGGGTGCTGGGAATCAAACCCAGGTCCTCTGCAAGAGCAGCCAGCACTCTTAACTGCTGAGCCATCTCTCCAGCCCCTCTAGATGAGTTTTGAAGAAGTCAAGATTTCATCTGTTCTGTTGGAAATGCTACAATTCCACTAACATGCCCCTCAGCCTACATGCTGAGATTCCCACATACCTGCTGGATGCCGTAAGTCCAGCCCTGTCGGATTCGGTCCCGGGCCCACACATTGTGAGCATTTTCTGCCAACTTGTCTACCATTGCTTCCTGAGAGGGGGTGAGTTTTACAAAGCTCAGATCCATTGGAGCAGGCTTGTATCCACTTGTCAACTGGTAACTGCAAAGCACACAAAGAAAAGCTTAGAATCACTGTTATTGAAATACTGTGATGGTCATGTCCTGTCCATCTAATCCCAGTTGTTCCATTAACCACTACAATGACCAGAGGTAGAGTGGTCAGCAAGCCTGAGTCCCCTCGGCTTCAGCTTTTGCTGCTTAGGGGGAAAAGCCACACCATCCTGACATTTTCATCTGCTCACCAGGAAAACAGGAGGCTGTTTACCAACCTCTGAAAGAGGTAAGGGACTTTTCAGTCTGTTCCTAATAGTTGAGGCTTTTGGGAGGGTCAAAATGAAGGTATTGACCATCATGAACGACACTTAAGGGATTTCTCTTCATGTAAAGTTCTTTTAAAGATTTATTTTATTTATGTATGAGTGTATGTGTATATGTGTGTGTGTGTGTGCGTGCGCACACGCATGAACATGATGCCCTCTGAAGTCAAAAGAGGGGATCAGATTCTCCAGAGCTGGAGTTACAGGGGTTCTGCTTGATTCAGGTTCTGGGAACTGAACTCTGGTCCTCTGTAAGAGCACCTGGCACTTAACCACTGAACCATCTCTCCAACCCTCTTATGAAGTTGCTATTCTCTTCAACTTTTGTTTTGTGCACGTGTATATGTATTCATGCACATGTGTGTGTACATGTGTGCATGTGGCTGTATAGGCACATGGGCGTGTGTGTACATGCATGTGTAGATACATATGTGTGTGTGTGTGGATGTGTAGGCACCTGTGCATGTGTGTATATGCATGTATGTCAATGTGTAGTTACATGTGTGTTGTGAGCAAAGTTGATGTCAACAGTCTTCCTTAAATACTTTTCACCTTATTTTTGAGACAGGGTCTCTTGCTGAACCTGGAACTCTGGTTTGGCTCTGCTGGTTGGCCAGGGAGCACCTGTCTCTATCTCCCCAGGTCCGAGATTACAGGCACACAGCACCACACTCAGATTTTACATGAGCATGGGGGATCCAAATCAGGGGCCTCTGTCCAGCAAGCAGTCATCAAGGGCACATAGATGACAAGGATTCAACACCAGCCTATGAACTTTGAGTAAAGCTAATGCTAACATAAGGCATCAAAGGAAAAAATGCTTCCCAGGAAGCAAGGCTACCAGGAACTTTCCTGCCTTATTTCACACTAGGGAGACATTTCTGAAAGATGGAAAGAGGGATGCCTTCTAAATACAACATTACAGACAGGTTCTAGTTACGTGTGAAGCCAGATAACACTGACAATTTCTGAGTCCTCTTCTTAGAACTTTTTCCCCAAATTTCTTTGATCTAGGATGGAGCTCAGTGAAACCCAAGAATCTGTGTTTCTATCTGCTAGTTTAAAATTGGTTACTAACTAGTTCACACTCATTTTTCTGTGTGTATGAGTATGTGCATATATATGCATGCTCCTGTGTGTGCAAGTGTGCATTTGTGTGCACACATGTGGAGCCCAGAGGCCAGCTTTGGCTGTTGTCCCTCGGGTGTCATCCATCTTGTTTGTTCATTTTTTTGAGACAGGATCATTCACTGGTCCGGAATTCACCAGGCAGGCTGGGCCGAATGGTCAGCATGTCCCAGGGATCTGCCTGTCTCAGCTTCCCCAGTGCTGGGTTTCCGAGTATGTACCACCATGCCAAGTTTTTGTTTGTTTGATTTTTAATATGGGGAATCAAATTCAGGTCTTCAAGCTTGCAAGGCAAGCACTTTCCCAAAACAGCGATTACCTAAGACCCTAGCCCTCAATTTATTTTAACTGAGTGTCTATCGCCCTGTAATTTTAAAAAGAAGAAAAAGAAATGAACCTTAAAGGGGTTCATTTAAATAATTAATAATCCTACCCAAATTAAAGTCATGACCAGTTTGCCTAAAGGTTTTTTCCTCTACCTATTGGACTTCATTTCACTTATTAAAAATAAATGTAGTTATCTTTGAAAGTCATGAACTCAACCAGCTATATTTGAGACTGCCCACATAAGGAAGACTTCACCAACATCAGGTGACAGCTCAGATCAGACAAAATGAGGCACATGCAGGGCGTCATGACCATACACAGCAAGCGGCATCTCTTAGAGATTACCAAAGCCTTTTGTTTCTTGTGGTACATCTGAACAGAGAAACTAGGAGCTGAATCAGAGGTTGGGGAGATGGCTCATGAGTAAAGTGCTTGACAGGCAAGTGTGGGGACCCGAGTTTGGATCCCCAGCACCCGCATAGAAGCTGGCGACTGTAGCACCCATGTCTGAATCCCAGAGCTCCAAGAGCAAGATGAGAGGCAGAATGGGAGACTCTCCGAAAGCTCGTGGGCCAGCTAGCTCGGTGTATGCAGTAATGAATGACAAGGGAGACCCGTGTCAAACAAGGTGGAAGGAGAGGACCAGTACCAAGCTTATCCTCTGACATGCTCGCCATGACACCCACACAGGCACAGACACACACGTGAACATGCCAACACGCAAAGACACACACAGAGAATCATCATTAAATCAAAAATGGATTTTTTTTTTATTTTGGTCTTTTTGAGACAGGGTCTCCTGTAGCCCCAGCTGTCCTGGAATTACTATGTAGACCAGGCTGGCCATGAACTCACAGAGATCTGCCTGCCTCTGCCTCCCAAGTGCTGGGATTAAAGGCATGCACCACCATGCCCGGCCCCAAAATGGATATTTTTAAGAGACAATTAAGTGTACTTTGGCAAATAATGTTCATTTCATCTTGCTAATGTTATTTAATAAGGTTCACAGAAACCAATCAATGGCTAATATGAATTAATCTTTTCTTGTGATTAAAAAAATAGTTAAGCCTTTTCACTAACAGAAAAATGATGTTAATCTTGAAAGCTACATGGCTTGAAATAAAGTTTCACTTTGGATCCTGGAAATTTACCAGAAATAAAGGAATGATTCCTATAACAATTCTCAGAAAGCAAAATTCCGTAGCCCTCCAAAAATAGTTCCATCATTACTAAGTAAAATAATAATTGTGCTTGGCTCATCTTAAAAGGCATCTAGCATTACATTCTGCCTTCTAGAACTTTCTAGAAAAATCATACCAGAATCAGCCATTACTTTGGCTTCTCCTTCCATCTACTTGTTGAACAGGTGGAGCTTTTACTACTCTTTACTGTGCTAGCCAATCACCCTACAAAATTAACCCCCAAAGAATACATATAAATTTAAGCATATATGTGTGTGTGTGTTTGCAATCCCCTCACTTAACAGAATACCAATGTTTTTTGGTAATCACTTCCTTTAATTTTATGTTGACATATATATATACTCTAATAAGATAAAATGAAACCCACAGTCTAGGTTTCAGTGTCCTTGTGGTAAAATTTCTTTTTCAAATACTCTGGGAAAAAAAGAACAAAACAAAATGAAACAAATTTCAGCAAACTGCCAGTTCCACCTGCATCCAATTACCAAAGGTGTAAACAGGAGAACTGATGGCATTCGGCCCGGCTGATGGTGGTCATGTAAAGCTGTAGTTCCATCTTGTCCTACATCCCCACCTGACCCCTGTCCTTCCTAAGCAGATCTTCTAATTGAGCCTAAAACACCAGTGTGGCAAAGCACGACAGAATATGGGGCACGAAGCCAGCTTCCTGCCTCCCCAGCACACTTGTTTAGCATAAATCAAGTTAAATGAAGCCTGGAAATCACTGTGTCGTGAAAGATGCACGGTAAACAGGAGAAGATGAAGTCCGGGTTCAGAGGGTGTTAGCTGTAAATTTCAGTAGCACATCAGCCCTGCCAGTGCCTTGGAACAAATGGGAAAATTTCAAATGACTGCACAGGAGGATGTGAATGGCCGGTTTCCGTAAAGCGCATCCTGTAGAAATGAGCGTCTGGCTGACATTTTCACAGAAAGGGCATCGAGAAAGCTCAAAGGCCATGCTCAGGAAAACAAATGCAGCAGAATTCATTGGAAATAGACATTAGAAAGGGAAAATTTAGGGATTTTTTCCTCTACTATTTCACTCACTTGTTTGTTTAAAAATAGACATATAGTATGTTGTCCTATGCCCCACCCCTACCCTGTCCCTTTTAAAATGTAGACTACTTTATCCCTTAGCCCTTCTGCACCAAGGCAAAGGGTCCCTGCAAGAGAGATCACTAAGAACAGTTAGTAGACATCACATGTTATAAAAATATGGGGAAGGACACAGGATAGTGAAGTGGAGAGCAAGCTCTGAGAGAAAATGAAATGCTGAACAGTTCCCAGCCGTCAACGCTGTCCTGGAGCATTTAAGTAGATCCTGATGGTAGCTGTCTAACCAATGTGGATCTGTTTTCATGAGCTGTTCTAAGGACAAGTAAAAGGTGCCATTTCAAAAACCAATCATGGGGGGCTAGGGAAATGGCTCAGCAGGTAAGAGCGCCTGCCGCACAAGCCTGGTGACCTGAGTTTGGATCCTTAGAACCTAAGTAAAAAAGATGAGTGCAGAAACATGCCTGTAATCCCCACAGTAGAAAGTCCAATGTGGACATGGAGTATCTCTGTGGCTTGCTGGCCAGTCACTCTAGACAACTGGTGAGCCCAAGATTCAGTGAGAGACTTGTATTTAAAATAAGGTGAGCATGACTGAGGAAGACAGTGACCTCTGGTTTCCATATGCACACACAACGTGTACATGCACACACATATACCCACAAAGATTGCTAAAAACAAAAACAACTTTGCTCTTAATCACATTGAACATAGGATACTGTGCCATGAAATCTCTGCCATTTAAAGGACAAGTGAGTTGCCTCCATCATCATAGAATGCACCTGCTGCTTTTATTTCTGTTGCTGCTTAATACTGTAAATTATTGTATTTCAATACTGACAAC
>NW_008348205.1:4002-7739 GCF_000622305.1 Nannospalax galili | reverse complement strand
ACACACACACACACACACACACACACACACACACACACTATGAAAACAGCACCCTCAACATAAGGCCCTTCCAAACGCACTCAAGTTTAGTTTCTTCTCTCTACAGTGCAATAGGAACCCTTGTCGCATTATCTGACAGTCCCTAGTGTGCCTCAGTTTGGTTTTTTTATTTCCTTTTTCATGTATGTCTAAGTGGTATACATGTGTATATGCATGTTTTTGCATGTGTTGGCACACATGTGAGTAGGTGCACATGTACATGCGTGTGCATGCATGTGGAAGCCTGAGACTGATGTCAGGATCATCTTCCACTTTATCCATTGAGGCAGGGTCTCTCAATCAAACCCAGACCTCACTGATACGGTTACAGTTAGTCTCACTGGCTGCTGTGCTCTGGGATTTCTTGTCTCCACCTTCTGAAGCCGAAACTACAAAAGGGCTGCCACGTCCATGCAGCATTTATGTGGGTTTCTGGGGATCCAAACTCCAGACCTTGTGCTCTAACCCCTGAGCAGCCACCTCCACCTGTTAAGTTTCTGAATCTTCATTTCATAGTTAGGTGTCCGGGGCATGCCGGCCTCAATCAGGTGTCACTGGTGTACCGGATGCACGCATCGTTAGATACTGGCTAGTCATCCAACTTACTTCTAGTCGTCCAACTTACTTCTAGTCGTCCAACTTACTTCTAGTCGTCCAACTTACTTCTAGTCGTCCAACTTACTTCTAGTCGTCCAACTTACTTCTAGTCGTCCAACTTACTTCTAGTCGTCCAACTTACTTCTAGTCGTCCAACTTACTTCTAGTCGTCCAACTTACTTCTAGTCGTCCAACTTACTTCTAGTCGTCCAACTTACTTCTAGTCGTCCAACTTACTTCTAGTCGTCCAACTTACTTCTAGTCGTCCAACTTACTTCTAGTCGTCCAACTTACTTCTAGTCGTCCAACTTACTTCTTGGGAAGCTTCATCTTCTTCACCTTCTCTTCAGCATGTTCATCACAGATACCCACATGACAGCCCAAGGCCGACAAAGTCCTAGAAAACACAAGCAGAACTGAGCTCGCAAGAACTGCTTCCCTGTGACCAACGCCAGCCTGCCCAAGAGCACGGAAAGGGACCTTACCGCGACCTTTAAAACAGAGAACAAGTTTTTGTTTTTCAAAGCAAAAAGGAAACATTTATCTATAGACTATTTTTGAATAAAGGGAATGATAATAAATGTTCAAAGGAGACCTCGACATTACACTTTGTGAAGGTGGTGACTGTGAGTTTGTGCTGAGGGACACAGTCACGTGTGTGTTGACATCAAATGTGGTCTGAGTCCTAGAAAATTCAATTGGTAGATTTCATCTTCTTATAGGCTTTCTTATTTTTAAACATTTTATTTTTATTTTTAATTATGTGTGTATACAGTGCCTTTGGAGGCCAGAAGAAGGCATCAGATCCCCTGGAGCTGGAGTTACAGGTGGTTATGAACATGGGTGATGGGAACCAAAGTTGGGTCCTCTGTAAGAGCAGTATGTGTTCTTAACTGCTGAGCCATCTCTCCAGCCCCTCTTAGGGGCATTTAAAAGAGAGTCAGAGGCTTCTAAAAACTGTCCTGTGACCCTCTCAGTACAAGTTCATAGAACTTTTTTGATCTTCTTCCCAGTGAAAATGATCTAGAGAAGGTTGGCTTTATCTCATGCAGAGAGTGGACATCAGAGGCCAAGCTTGAACAAAGACAGGAGGCTATGAGTGTTCACCATTGTGTGTTAACTGCTGTGGATAAGTACAGAATGTCAGCAGTGTTCAGAGTGTGAAGGGCAGAAATATAGTGAGAATTATAGTAAAACCAAATAAAGTTCAAATTTAGGGAAAATTACATAATTTTAGGAATAGCTCGGAAATATAGCCCAAAAAGAATAACTACTATCTCACTACAGAGGATGGTAGTTAGATGTGAAGGGAGACAGTCCAGGATGCAGTCAGTCTACAGAAGCCAAGGTCTGCAGGTGCATGCGTGGAGAGACACGTTGCCTGGAGAAGGCAGCCTATGCTTTGTAGGCTCCAGGTAAAAGAAACCCTGGGGAAAGCCTGAGGTCTAGTCTAGCCTCAGTATACATCTCTCTTTTATTAAGTGTGACTGGTTGGTTTTATGTGTTAACTTGAGTGTCACCATAATGAGTTATTTAAAACACTATCCTGGGTCATTCCATGAAGATACTTTTGGTTGAGATGGACACTTAAATGGATGAACTTTGGGTCATGTGAAGTCCAAAGACAACAAACAGACTGACCTTGCTCAAGCAAGGGAATTCTTCAATAGGACAGCCACTGACTTAGACACCTGCTGTTTCTGTGGGGCTTCCCCCTTACCACCCACTGCCCCCCCCATGTGTCCCAAGAACTTGGTGCGCTTAATATTGTAAATGTGGGGCAGTATGGCTTTTTCCTTCCAATTTGATTTTTAAATAAGCAGGTGAAATCTGTTCATTGTAAGACCTTGTAAGTGTATATTACTGAGCTTTGGAAACAAGGAAATGTTCAGAATCAGTTCGTGAACAGCGTGATTAGCATTCACCACAGGGCATAGCAGCCCAGCCCAGGCATCTGTTGATTCCTCAAACCAGCCACCAGGAGCTTCTAGGAGTGATTGGATTCCACGCAGCAGTCCAGGGTTTAGCATACTGCATGCAAATCTGGAGGTTTCTGCCCTGGTCTAGCTGTCAGCTGCTAAAGTGAAATGAATGGATTACAATTTTAACTAAATTATCTTGTAAAACAGGGAAATAACGTGTGGCCATGAATTACGGAACTGGAAGTATGGAAGTTGTGCTGTGACACAGAGGAATTCTTGAACATGAGAGCTGGTCCTGGTGACAGGGAATGCAGTCCTACAGCAGCAAGCCTGGTGGCTGGCTGGCTGCCTCTAACAGGTTCTTACTTGCATATACTTCTTGCAAGTGACTATTAGACATTTTGCTCACTCTGCCTAGTGTGCCTATTTCCATGACAACTAGTCTGCATCTGTGAGGACGTCGCATGCACCCAAGCCCAAATCCTAGAACAGAAGTGCCATTTAGGTTTATGTGCTGGGTCTCTGGTAAAGTTGTTTCAATATGATTTCTTTCTTGTTCTTAACAGGAAATAAAAAGGGACGAATACAAAACCATTCTAAGGTAAAGGACTCATTTGATCAAAACTATTTCTAAAAGACACAAAGGATGTATGGGGGGTGGGTTAACTACAAGGAATGGAGCTGTGGCTCAGCTCTTAAGAGCTCTTGTTGATCTTCTAGACACGAGATGGATTCCCAGCACCTATATTGGGAGGCTTGTAACCACCTGTAACTCTAGCTCCGGGGGAAATGATGTCCTCTTCTGGCATCTGTGGTAACTGTGCTTACATTCACAAACTGACACAGACACAGACACACACAGACACACACACACACACATGCACGCACGCACGCACGCACACATAAATTAATAAAAATCTAAAAAGAAGTTACAGAATTTTCAAAACCATTTTTAACATTTTAAGATGAGAAATGGAAAATATATTCCTTTATTTATTCTACCTTAGCCACACTGTTTCAACCTCAAAAGGAAGAAAGCATTTCCCCACACTCCACTGGCAAGGTAAGAAAAATACGGTTTCCCTGGGGCTGGGGAGGTGGCTCACTGAGTCAAGGGTTTGTTGTGCGAGCAGGAGGCCCTGAGCTGAATCTCCAAAGCCCACACTAAAAAGGCCAGTG
>NW_008348205.1:0-2805 GCF_000622305.1 Nannospalax galili | reverse complement strand
TTATAGGAATTTCTTAAACTGATCTGTTTCTTCAAGTTCATTCTTCATATCTACAATTATCACAGACCAGTAAAGATTTGTGACTAGCCTGGTCTCTGGTTCACACTCCAAGTAGTGTTACCAGATCCCCAGAACCCTCATATTTAGTAATTCCCTTCAGCAACTATCCAGTACCCTTTGGGAAATAACCAGTGTATAGCAAGACACAAAATAATAGGGTCAAAGTCAAATTCCCCATGAACATTGACCCAATCCACCCTAAATCATGGAATGGTAAGCAGAGAACATCAGTGTCTGGCTACCTGAAGTTTACACAGATTGAAGGAACTCACTTGAGCGTTTCAAGCGACATCTGCAAATTGTAGTTGCGTTCCTGTTCCGGCAGCTTGGAGAACTCCACCAGACATGGGTGCTGCCTCTTATTGTCATCTCTGACCTGAAACAGGACAGGAGATCAGGTTGGAAGAATGTCCAGTGTCAGACACAGCTGGGGGACAAGGGGAGTAGGAGAAAGTCTGACCACCTCTCCTGGGAAACTGCTGGGATCTCTAGGGCCCAGTTATCATCAAAGCTCAGTGGCAAAGGCTGACATGGTCTGCACTCCCTGTTCTCCTTGGCATAGCTTCCATCTCAGCTCTCATACACCTCTGCCCTGCCAGCTCCTGAGGCCCATGAGCATGCTCACTGGATTCCTAGCAGTACTTACTTAAGTCTCTATTTCCATGCAGTTTACCCCACTCACCTTCCTAATATAGTAATCTCCCCCCACCCACCCTACTCTCCAATATGTCTTTTTTTAAGTTGTCCATACAGCCACCTGGTAATAGATTAGATCTCTTTTGAAGGGAAGGGACTGTTGAGACAGTCTTGCTAGGCAGCCCAGGTTGGCCTTGAACTCACGATGCAGCCCAGGCTAGCCTAGAACTCAGGATCCTTCTGACTCAGTCTCCATACCCAGCCAGACAAAAATCTTCATGTATTGACTGACTGTCTATCTTTCTGCACTACCAAAGAGGCAGGGAGTCCAGGCCTTTCTGTTCTTGATGTATCCAAACACCTGACACATGGCATTGACATTAAAATGAATTCTTAGTGAGAAGATACCATAATGACTTAGCTTCACTGTGTAAAAGGTTTGCTGTCTAGAACTAATCTGATCTGAGGCATTGATTAGCAATAGGACTGACATAGAGAAAATTTCCATGGTAGCTCTGGCGGCTCATCTCACCCTTTTTAAATTGCTTTCTGCTATCAAAAATGAACCCAGGACTTTAACAGATTGGTTAGCACAATAAAAGTGAGCTTCACCAGTATTCCATGACAGAGAATGTCACACTCCATATCTATAGGGGACTGGGCATAGGATGGTACTGATCCTCTTAAATCCCTGGATTTAACCAATAGTTATTCAAATTCTCTCTATGGAATGGCGAGGTCTAAATAGAGAACAAACAGCACCTTCCCTCATACGTGAAGTCACCTCTAAATGACTTACAGCATCTGAAGATTACACAGTGTTATGTCAAGAGTTGTTATATGATTTTGTTGACGGTTAATGACAGGAGAAGAAAGCCTTCCCTCATTCAGTACTGATGGAAAATTTTTCCCATGGATATAGAATCCAAAGGTAACAGTGAGCAGGCTGTATTAGGGATCATACGACATTCAAGAATTTAGGAATGAATTAATGAAGATATTCTCTATTCTTGCTTTAGTAATTAGCTTTTTAAAAACCTTCATAGAGACCTAAATTACACAGGAATTCGTATCATGGTGGCACCTCGGTGGCAGCCATGTGCTGCAAGGGAACAAATTTCTTCATGGGAATAATTACCAGCTTCTATAAACGCCACCGAAAAAGTGTGCAAACACAAGCAAGAATTTTTTTAAGAGTCTTCATGAGTTGCCAAATTAGAAATAAAAGTATTCTTTCCTTTCCTGGGATTATTACAAATGAATGGGAATTCTAAATGTGATTACAAAATTCAACTGCAAGACTCTAAATTCGGAGGCTTCCATTCTAAACACAAAAGGAGAAATGACTGAGCCCAGGGGTCATCCACCCACTTCCCCTCTGCTGTCTACGCCAGAGAGAAGCCACCACCACCATCCTTCCAGGATGCACAGATGAGTCAGAACCCTCTCTTACCACATCCCATACTTGACTTTGGAAACATCTCCTGTAACTGTGTCTCTTTATCCCCACTGCTAGGTACCAGGACATGGGAAACTCATCTCTCCCTGACACTTGTTCTCCTGTGGTTGAGTTTCATGCCTTCCATACTAATAAATAGAGCCCCCAGTCATGGGTGAAAGCGTTTCTCCTCAGTATTCTTTCCTGCTCTTCTGATCCCCTAGAATTGGAGGTACAAGTGGTTGAGAACTGCCATGTGGGTGCTGGGAACTGAACCTGGGTCCTCTGTAAGAGCAGCAAGAACTCTTAACCCCTTAGCCACCTCTCCAGCCCCTCTTTAGTTCCCTGGAGAACAAATTCACAATGCTGTCTGTGACACCCTTCTGCCCACATGACAGACTATCTGCCTCTGCACCATGGCCCCTTGGGTCTGCAGCCTCAAGCCACACTACAGCACTAGCAGGTCATTGCAACTCATCCTCTGAGGCTCAGAGCCAATGTTGACCTCCTCCAGAAAGTATTCCTAGGTGGTATGTCTATCACTAAGTCAAACAGGAAGCTCCTAAAAGGGAAATGCAGTCAGACCTAGTGCTGCAGGCCTGTCACCCCAGCTGCTTCAGAGGCTGAGGCAGCAGAAGTTCAAGTTCAAGGTCTGCCTGAGTTACAGAATG
>NW_008348204.1:0-253 GCF_000622305.1 Nannospalax galili | reverse complement strand
CACAATGATCCAGTGTGTCACCACGATTCTCAATGTTGCATCACAATGCAGGTGGTCACCTCACAAGGCCTCCAATGTTTCATCACAATGTTCCGGGTGCAAATATAATGTCCCAGTAAGTCATCACAATATTCCAATTTGCTATTCCAATGTTTCATGTGCCATATAAATGCTCCAATATGCCAACATTAAGGCCCCATAGACAATTATATTGCTCCAGAGTGCATCACAATGTTACAATATGATTCCACAA
>NW_008348203.1:1136728-1139798 GCF_000622305.1 Nannospalax galili | reverse complement strand
GAAAAGAACTACTTTACTTAGGTAACTTGGATTATTTGTTTGAAAGGAAAAAAATATTTGGTAAAGGATGGGGCTTCCAGGTAGTCTATGCCATAACCTTTCTCAAATAAGCTTATCTAAGAAGCTGAAACAAACAAACAAAAAAAATTTTTCAATAAGCATTAAGTAACAAAATAAAGCCTGACAATGTTAAGATTTTTCTACAATTTGGCAGTTGTATGGTAAATAGTTAAACTTAAAAAGAAATTCTTTCAAGTCCTCTAAAACAGTTTCTGGAAACAATGTAATAGAAGAATTCTGGTTACCCTTTAACTTTGAAGCACTTCATTCATTCTAGTGACCAAGATGGTTTAGCAGCCACTGTTACATTCCTTTACAGATTCACTGCTTCAAATCTTTCTAAGATTGATGTCCTTTCTCCTTGCCTCTCATTCCTTATATTGTGAAGAGCGATGTTTACTATAAGAGAAGATAAAAATGAAACAGGTAAGACTGAAAGTAAATTAGTTTTAAATGCATTGAGTATGTTTCTTTCCCTTTACCTTCACTCAACACAGTTATAATTCATTTAATTGACTTAAGAAGTAACTTGTATTTAAATGGAGACAGATGCAAACTCACACAATTGAGAACTCCCCTGTCATACTTAAGAACCAAGTGACTTAACGAAAAGAACACTGCTATTACAGATTTGATAAGGCTTCATTTAATTATCCTTGTACATTTGTTTTATAGAAGTATGTAGATATTAACCAAATGGAAAATCTTTACCATATTTCACCTCCGTATCAATAAAACTCTAAAGGTCACTAAATGCAACTTTGGTATAGCCTCTGTACATTTTTAAAAGTTTTTCTCCAAATGCAAATTTCTGATTAGTCACTTAGAAGCTTTAAAAATCAAGTATAAAATACATTTATAAACTTGCTTAAGATAATCATGCAAAATTAATAGATTTTTTTTTATCTAAATGGGAATGTTGGGGACCCAGTTTAAGAGTTTGAAACTGGCCAAATCCCCAATTTGTCTTTTGTACAACACCAACTAAAAGAAAAATGACTGGAGGAGAAAATGAAAGATGATTATTATTTTTAAATAATTCCTGATTGTACTTAGATAGTATAGAATCAAACTGTTCAATACATTTTATAATTAAAAAAGCACTTTAAAAGAGGAAGTTTTTAGAAAGTACACTATCAAATGTATCTCAATTCAACACAGCTGTTATATTTTTACAGTGTTTTAAAAATTGTTTCATGTGATACAATATTAAGCAGTATGTAGGAATTATCAAAAAATAGATTCCACCAATATACACTTATAGATCAGCAACAAAATGATAGTTATTCCACTGTAAGGCCTTAGAAAGCAAAATATACTCCATGCCAATTTTAGTTTTAAATTTAAATATGAAAAATTGAAAATCTACTTATATAAATATTAATAACCTAGAAAAGTACAAAGTGATAGAGAAGTCATTCCACAAGAGTAGGTTTTGGTTATTGGAACACTGAAATGAGAAGCCAGATCACCTTACAATGTCCTAATATAATGTTCTACTATACTCTTACTATTCCTCCTGCAGTACCTGCCTGTAATTTCCCTGATTACTTTTGCTGAATACTTTTTTCTTTTGTGTATTATTTTAATTAAATGTTTGTGAATTTCATACAATATAATTTCATGATATTTAGATCCTTTCCCCCATCTGCATCTCCCTGTACTGCCCCGCCCCTGAATTATTTATTTTTAAAAATAATTTCTTTGACTAGGATTGGGGCTTGCTATCCATTTCCACAGTTCTGTGTTGTGTTTTTGTCTGCTTGAGTTTGCACAGGTCTTGTGTATGCTGACATAATTGCTGTAGGTTCATATGAGATGAGTTCCAGGAGCCTGTAGGACTCTTATTTCTGTATGGTCATGCACCTCCTCTGTTCTTACAAGTTTTCTGCTCCCGCTTCCAAAATGGTCTCTGAGCCCTGGGTGGGTGGATTTTAATATAAGGAGTCCTGTCCAAGGACCCACACTCTAAATTTAAGGCTTTGTATTTTGCACATGAAATTACATTTGTCTAGGGATGTGACAGACTTGGGGTTTTCTCTAAGATCTATGACCTCTCCAGCTATGTGTATTTGGCAGGTTTACAGTACCACACATGAGTTTCCTCCCATTGAGTGGGCTTTAAATCCAATTAGGTAGCTGCTGATTACTCCCAAGATAAAAGTGCCACTACTGCACCAATGTCATTTGCTGTGCTGGTCATTGATGTAGTTTTTAGATCTTGAAGCTGGGATTGGACCATCGATTGATATTCTCCCTTACCAGCT
Source organism: Nannospalax galili (assembly GCF_000622305.1). Taxonomy (NCBI): domain Eukaryota; kingdom Metazoa; phylum Chordata; class Mammalia; order Rodentia; family Spalacidae; genus Nannospalax; species Nannospalax galili. The sequence goes on along the minus strand of NW_008348203.1, from coordinate 1,137,471 downwards.
TGTATAGTGCTCTCTGAAGCTATGAAAGCTAGCTTTCAGGGGAGGTGGCTTCCAGGTCAATTCCAGCTCCAGTGCTCCAAATCCTGTGTCTGTAGTGTGCCTGTCTTCAGCAATAGAGTCCTTCAAGTTCTGGGAGGCAATCAATGGCTGTAGCAACAGCCTGTGTAATTTTGGGAGTCTCTAGGACTACCCAGGCAAACAACCCAAAGGAATGTTTCTCGTAGCCTTCAGGTATACACACAGACTCCCATAGAGATGTTGTATGTGTAATTTTTGAGTAGGTTTTTGGACTAATACCTACTAATCCCCTCTGTTTTTTTATACTAGCTAGGCATTATTTCTCTCTTCCTGTCTTATCCTCCCTCTGTACCATCCCCATTTAAAGTGTCCCCATTTTCCCCATTTCTCCCTTAATAATTCCTGTCTGCTATGGATCCACAACATCTTTAGCATACTAGATAACTGTACAAATCATGCAGCAGAATCTTTTTACTTATTCATCTTTTAACTAACCACATAAAATTATATGTAGGTCTTGTTATGTTAAAAGCAGTGTTTTAATTAGTAAGACTTTCAAGATCTTCCCTCTTATTTTTTACACTCCCACACACACACACACACACACACACACACACACACACACACACACGCTCACACAGGGAAAGGGGGGGGAGAGAGAATATTAAGGAAATAAACAAATTTTAGATGGTGATAAATGTTGGGAAAATATTATAAGAGGAGGT
>NW_008348203.1:1127717-1136696 GCF_000622305.1 Nannospalax galili | reverse complement strand
ATTTATTTATTTATTTATTTATTTATTTATTTATTTATCTACAGTTTTGAGATAACATCTTACTATGCAGCCCTGGGCTGGCTTAGAACTTATTAAGCAGACAGGCTGGCCTAACATTTGCAGTTATTAACTTGTGTCTGCCTCTCAAGTACTGGGATTATAGGCATGAGCCACCATACCCAGCTGAGATGTTCTTTCAGGCAGTGCATCAAAAATGGGCTTCCAATGAAGTTGATAAACAAGTTGGAACTGAAGAAAACCAGCCAGACATACATGGAAAACTTCATATGAATTGTCTGACTGTAGGACATACATGTTAAAAGATATGAATGGACTTATAATGGTCAAATAAAAACATTTCAAGCTTTCAAAACAATGGGAGAGTAATAGAGGTGAAAAATCTCTTGAGTATTATGGCACTCCTGCCCCCAAATTGGCCTAGTGTTAAACCTATTACTGTGTAATAACAACAACGTAATAACAATTACTTAAAATTCTAAATTTCTTTGTTAACAGTGAAAATTATCTTTGGGAGTTGACTTTTTTATTCATTTAGTTTCTGTCAGAATATTTTAGTTTTAGTTTTGAGACAGGTTTTGATATATAGTTCAGGATGGCCTGGAATTCTCAATTCTCCTGCCTAAGCCTCTCTAGTGATAGGATATTAGGTGTACACTATGATGCCTGGCACTAATCTTTTGTTTACCCCCTTGAAAAAAAAAGATTCTTCCCTTTTCATGTGGAAAAAATAAATGTTAGTAAGGAAGAGAGTGGAAAGATGGAGTGGGAGAGTTAACCACAATGAAGAGTACATGAAAAGGTCATATAAAAACCCATTATCTTGTAACCAAATTTAAAAATATGATCTAAAAGAAAAGTTAGGAGAGATATCCTGTATGGCTAGATAATGCTGGTCCTAGAAGCCATGGGTTATTAAACTAAAATCCCAGTACCAAATGTGGGAAACCTCTGTATGAGCTAAGAAGGAGGCCCTACAAGTCCCTTAAACTATACATACTCTTGCCATTCCTCTTAGTTGTTCACAGAACTAGATGATAAGACACCACAAGAGTTGCTTGTAAGACACAGAAAAAACAAACTGGAACTAAGTTGGAAACTTCCTTCCTTCCTGCTAGCTAGCTAGCATAGCCAGAGATGCTAGAGGCTGCTGGAGGAGAAAAGGCATTTAACAGTCTTACTCAGCTGTGAAACCTATAAACTGCAATACCAACGTGCCAGACAAGATGTGCCCACTTGTGCAATAGTGGTACAATTGTTGTGGGGATAACTGTAATTGGATCTGAAGCCCACACCACAGAAGGGAACCTATACATGGTACCAAAAACCTGGTGAAAAACATGTTGCTGGGAAGTCAAAGGCCCAAGGAGGTAACTTAGTACTGTTGTTTAAATAGACATAGCATCAAATGGACTTTTAAATATCTATGTTTATTCCCATAGAAAAATGTTACTCTCAGCTTTAATGTGAGAAGTCTCCGTTTGTAGTGAATGCAGAGACTCATGGCTGCTCAAGGTTCTGAGAATAAGTGATGATTGAGTGCTCAGTGTCAAAGAAGATATTTATTCTACCCCCTCTAAGGGGCAGGGAATGTCAAGGAAGAGGGGCAGAAAGAATATAAGAGCCAGATGATAAGGAGAAGGGCTGTGAAATGCCAACTTCTGGACATAACACAGCCACTGCAACCATGAACTCACAGCAGCTGCAGTTACTTGCATTGGGCCTGCACAATCACTTATGCATAGGGGAGGAGCTCATTGGGCCCTACCACAGCCTCCTGAGCTATTGGCTACCGATAGATTCTGGGAGAGGAGGAGCCATTGTCTTCAGTTGTGTACCCACTGGTGAGCCAACCAGGAAATGGATCTGTGGTGGAGAGTGGATGATGGGTGGGAGGCAAGATTAATTAGAATGTACTTTATACATGTATGAAAATGTCAAAAAACAAATTTAACTAACGAAAAAAAAAGAAAAAAAAGAAATATTGCCTGTTTTCTTTAGGATGGTGTCCCATTGTGTTGAGAAAATGATAAGGATGCACAAACAAAAAGTATTCTGAATGTATGATGATATGTATATGTGTGTATTATGATCCATCCATTGATACAACAGCAACATTTACATAAATCCAAGCTCTCTCTTTCAGAACTTCCACAGCATGACATTTTTAGCTACTGCCTAAGAACAACTTAATTCTCTATGAAGGAAGGGAGGATGGCTCATGGTTATAGAATAAGACCTGTATAGTCATTATTTTAAAAGTGTGGCTTGAAGTCGGGCGTGGTGGCACACACCTTTAATCCCAGTACTTGGGAGGCAGAGGCAGGTGGATCTTTGTGAGTTTGAGGCTAGGTTGAGAAGCAGTTTTTAAAAACACTCTAAGAACACATACCTATAATCCCAGTTCTCTGGAGGCAAAGACAGGAGGCTCACTGTGGCCAGCCTGGACTATATAACATGTTTCAAACCAGCTAGGGATATTTTCTAAGACCTTATCTCTAAACAAAATAAGCCAAGTATGGTGGCTCATGCCACCAGAACTGAGGAGGCAGATGTAGGCTCATCTGTGAGCTACAGGTTAGCCTGGTCTACATAATGAGTTCCAGGACAGCTGGGGCTACAAGGAGACCCTGTCTCAAAAAGACCCCCCCCCAAAAAAAAAGTAAGTGTGGCTTGAATTAACTTTAAGGATATAACACCAAATAAAATCAGGCTGTCTATATTAATTCTGTTTAGACAGATATTAGAAAATAAAATTTAAATATTCTAAAAGGAGACTGATGAGTGCCTTAAGTTATATCAGCTGAGTAAGGAGAATATGCTTTGGGATATATTTTGTGTTCTAACTTACTAACAGAATTATGTAGGAAACACTGTCAAAATATAGGTAAGGAAGAAAGGAAGCTTTCTGAATGTATGATGATATGCATCCAAGATTGGAAATTGAGTAAAAAAACCCAGAATCTTCTAAGTGGAGTCAATGAGGTTAAAAATGATATTTGGTCTGGGAACTTTTTTTTATTAAAACCAGGTCGAATTCATCACAAAATAACTGTGATGGCAAATAGTGATTGTCATGTCAAATGGAAAGAATCTAGACTCAGGAGACAAATCTGTAAGGGACTTTCTAGATGAGTTTAGTTGAGGTGGGGAGACCCACAGTAAATGTGGGTGGCATCATTCTATGGACTGGTGTCCTGGACTGAGAGAGAGCTGAACAGAACTCATATCTCTCTGCTTGCTAAGTGAGGATGCAATGTGACAAGTTGCCAAATGCTTCACCATGCCTTCCCTGCATTGATTGTACCCTCAAGTATGAGCAGAAATGAGCTTTTCCTTCCTCAAGTAGCTTTCATTAGGTATTTTTGTCACTGTAATGATAAAAGTAACTAATACAATAACTAAATTTAGGGGCTGAAGAGATGGTTCAGTGGTTAAGAGCACTGGCTGTTCTTGCAGAAGACCCAGGTTTGAATCCCAGCACCCACATGGTGACTAACAGCCATCTGTAGCTCCAGTTTCAGGGAATTTGATGCCCTCTTCTAACCTCCCCCGGCACTGCATGACATGGGTGCACTTACATGCAGGCAGTACACTCATATGTATAAAATAAAAAATAATAAAATATTTAAAAAATGAATTTAGGAAATATAAATATGTTCTAATTTCAGATTACTAACACACATACTGAAACAATATAGGAAAAGGAATCTATCTAGCCTTGCATGATTAAAAAGACAAAAGATGCAAGTTGGCGTAAGATAAACTAGATGCCAGACCCAATTCTCTAGTTGTTTGAGACTTTCTGATGTAATGTTTTTTTGTTCTGTTTGTTTAGAGAGAGAGAGAGAAAGAGAAAGAGAAAGTGGAGGAGGGAGAGGGAGGGAAGAAGAGAAGGAGGAACAAGAGGGAAGAGAGGGAGAAGAAAGGGAGAGGGAGAGAGAGGCTCATACCACCTAGGTTGGCATTAAACTCAAGCAACTTTCCCATCTCAGTCTGAGTAGCTGAGAATACAGGCACATGATGCAATCATGCCCAGCTTCTGATATAATCTTTGACACTATATGCCCTCTCAAAATCCTACAGGTCCAAACATGTTTTATGTTGCTACTTAAGGAATAGTTTCAAGTAAAAATATCACTTAAGACTGAAATACAATACAAGAATCTTCTAGGAATCTAAAGCTTACTGAAAACTTTTTAATCATACAGAGGCACAGGTGCCATCTGTTTATTTATTTATGGTCTGTAAACTAAAAAGAGGTGTTTTTTTTTTTTTTGTCTTTTTGAGATAGGGTCTCTCTGTGGCCCCAGCTGTCCTGGAACTCACTATGTAGACCAGGCTGGCCTTGAACTCACAGAGACCCACCCGCCTCTGCCTCCTGAGTGCTGGGATTAAAGGCATGCAGCACTATGCCCGGCTAGTTTTTGCATTTTTAAACAGTTGGAAAATCAAAAGAAAATATTGAGCATAAAAATAACATGAGATTTAAATTTCATTGTCCATAAATAAAGTTTCATTAGAACACAGCCTGCTCATTTGTTCACATATTGTCCATGGTTATTCTTGAACTGCAAAAGGACAAAACTGAGAAGTTCTGACAAGTGCCTACAAAGTCTAAAATGTACACTATTGGAACCTTTACAATTAATGTTTGCCAATTCCTGACATATGCAAATTCAGTATCATTATCCTCTAAAATCATAGGATGTATACTCTAAAACACTAGTTCACATCATTTATTTTGATCCTTATCCACTGGTATTTTATTCCTTTATGATTCTAATAAAATGTTAAATCATGTTTTTTATTTAGTTATTATCTCATAATATATTTTTTTATTCTCAAGAAATCCTTTTTCTTGATTCAAAAGACATTAGGTATGATACACCATTTTCTTCTGATCAGTTTCTAATTTAAAGTTTGCAATGGGTTCTCTGAATTTAAACATAAGTAATATTTCCAACAGTAGAAACAAGCTTATTTATAATAACACTGGCTACATGTTAGAAAAAAAATAATTTCTTGAGAGTTCTGGAATTTTGCAAAGATGTTAGCATCAAAACTCATTCTAGAATGATTCAGCTTCAGCTTTTGACCATGAGGGAGTAAACAGGTCCAGAATGATCCTCCCACTGCAAACCACCACAACATAGTACAAAATATAGGACACAGGCAGTCCAGGACTGGGATGTGAAGAAAAGGGAAACTATCAGTGCTCAGTCAGGAAGCAAGTTTACACTCCTTCATGGTGAGAAGAACCTTTATCAAGCGAGGCAATCCTGTTGACATGAGTACTGTATTTACATCAATTCTACTTCTTTTTGTCGCCTTCAAGTTCTCCCGTGTTCCTCCTACTCCCTCTTGAATTTATGACCTCTTCTTTATTGTTATACACACACACACACACCATCAACACTACATGGACTAAATTTGTGTGTGTGTGTGTGTTTGTTTAGTGCTGACCACTTAAGATTGGATAACCTATCAGAGGGCTTGTCCCTGGAGAACACTGATTTTCCCTCTTCCAACAGCCATTTACTGTCTGTAGCTGTTCATCTAGAGGTAGGGCCTTGTGAAATTTCTCCCATCCATGATGGCATGTCAACTGACATGGTCATTATGCAGGTCTTGTTTACACAACAGTATCGCTAAGATGTCATGGATGTCATCCTGGTCATGTCTAGAAGACACTTTCTGCAGCTGATGTCCTGGTCCTCTTGCTCTTACAATCTTTCTGTTTCCCTCTTCTGAAATGTTCCTTGAGCTTTAAAGGTATAAGGATTGCACTGTACATGTATAAATTGGGACTGTGCTACCCATGGTCATTTAGTCTCTGCATTTTCACCAGTTGTGGATCTCTGTCTCCACCTGCTACAGAAAAGAACCTTCTTTGGTGAGGGGTGAGAGCTACACTTATCTGTACGCTTTCTTTTTTTTTTTTTCTTTTTGGTCTTTTTGAGACAGGGTCTCCCTGTAGCCCCAGCTAGCCTGGAACTCACTATGTAGACCAGGCTGGCCTTGAACTTACAGAAATCCACCTGCCTCTGCCTCCTGAGTGCTGGAACTAAAGGCACGAGCCACAACACCTGGCTCTCAAAGTAGTTTTAATCTACATACACATATTTAGAATACAAGTTAGAATTTATATTGATTTAGGAAAATGGCAGTAACAGGTTCTCCTATAACCTCTCCAGCAACAGGTACTAGATATGAATTCCCACCTAATGAGCAGGCCTTAAGTCCAATTAGATAGCTGTCAGTTACCCCCAAGAGATAAATGACACTACTAAACCATTGGGGATACTTTGCCAGCCAGTCATTGTGGTTCACAGGCTTTATACCTGGGAAAAAAGCTGATATACCTGGGTATAAATATACTGATTACTTTTCTCTGTTGGCAGCTTGCATAGCACCTTCTGATACTATAAAAGCTGGAGGAGGCTTCCAGGTCAGTACTTGATAAATTCTCCAAGTCATTGTCCAAAGTGTGTAGTGTCTTCAGTGATAGGGTCTCACCTTCAAGTTCTGGGAGGCAACCAAGTGCAATGGCAACACCCTATATTATTTTGGGGGCCTCCTGGATACTCTCACTGCCTCAACAAGTTGAAGGGAGGCTTCCTTTGTTTGGCACTGGGGTTTTTGTTAGATCTTAGATCATCTATGGCTCTATTTGGTGTAACTCTATTTAAACTGTGTGTTACCCTCCCTGCCCACTCCAGGTTAAGTTCCCCTTTGGGTTTTTCCCATTCTCCCTTCAGAGAACCTATGTCCTACTCTCCCCTCATCTAGACCTCCTTTTCCTCACCTCTACTCATAGCTCCTTTCTACTTTTCTGGCAGTCACTCTAGGTTATGAACTAAAATCTTAAGATTTGGAGTTAGGATCCACAAATAAGAAAAAACACAGCTTCTGGTTTTCTGTATTTGCTTTACTTCACTCAGTATATTCAAGTTCCATCCATTTACCCGAAAATTTCATAATTTCATTTTTTATAGCTGAATAGAATTCAATTCTGTATATGTACATTTTCAGTATCCATTCATTGGTTGAAGGACATCTAGGCTGCTTCCATTTCTTAGCTTTTGTGAACAGAACAGCAATGAACATGGCCAAACAAGTATTTCTGTAGTAGAAAATTGAGTCTTTTGGGTGATGCTAAGGAGTAGACTAGCTAAGTCATATGGTAGGTCTATTTTTAGTTTTTAAGAATTTGTAACGTTGACTTCCATAATGGCTACACCAATTTGCAAGCCCAACAGTAAAAGAGAGATGCCTTTCCCCTGCATCCTTACCAGAATTTGTTGTCTTCTGACTATGGTAAGGTGAAATCTCCAAGTTTTTTTTTTTGTTTTTTTTTTTTTTTTTTTTGGTCCTTTTGAGACAGGATCTCCCTGTAGCCCCAGCTGGCCTGGAACTCACTATGTAGACCAGGCTAGCCTTGAACTTACAGAAATCCACCTACCTCTACCTCCCCAGTGCTGGGCCTAAAGGTGTACACTACCACACTGATCTCTCAAACTAGTTTGAATTTATACTTCCCTGATTGCTAAGAATGTTGAACATTTTGATTTTTAAAATTTTATTTATTTTTTATTTTATGTGTATGCATGTATTGTCTGCATGTAGTAAGTGCATCCATGTCATGTAATGTCCACAGAGGTCAGAGGAGGCTGTTGGATCCCCTGGGACTGGAGTTAAGGATAGTTAGCTGCCATGTGAGTGCTGGGATTCGAACGTGGGTCTTCTGCAAGAACAACCAGTGTTCTTAACCGCTGAGCTTCTCTCCTGCCCCCATTTTAATTTTTTTTTTAAAGTATTTTATTCTGGCAGGCCTCTCTCTGGGATAAATCCATCGTGCCCTCTGTGACTCGACTCCCTCAGCCTCATTCACCCTCCCATCTCCCCCACCATTCTCTCCTCCAAGTTTGGGCCCTGCCCTGTTCCTTGTCATGGGCCCCAGACAGCTGGGGAACCAATACTGCTTCCTGATGCTTTTCATCCAAACCAACTTAGTGCCTTCTCTGGGCCCCTGGAACACTGCTTCTGGGCCTGGCCCTGCCCTCACCTCCTTCTGCTTCCTTGAGCCTGCAGGACCCTCCGCAGGCCTCTCTCCTACCCACAGGGCTGTCTGTGGGGTAAGTTCACTGTGTCCTCTGCACTGTGACTCCCCCAGACTCATTTCACCCTCCCATCTCTCCCACCATTGTGTCCTCCTAGTTTAGACCCTGCCCCACTCCTTATCTTGGGGGCCCAGACACCTGGAGAACTAATACTGATTCCTGATCCTTTTGATCCAGACCAACATAGTGCCTTCTCTGGGCCCCAGGAGCACTGGTTGTAGGCCTGGCCCTGCCCTCACCTCCCTCTGTTTCGCTAGGCCTGCACCATCCCCCAGCCTCTTTCTGGGACCTGGGGGTTGACCTTTCCTCTTCCCGATCCTTTCCATCTAGACCAACCCAGGTCCTCAGTGCAGTCCCCAGGACTCCATGGGGCCTCTTCATGCCCCATCTGCCTTTGCACCTCTGGGTGGCATGGCCACCAGCTGCCCTAGACCAGCATCTTTCCTGGGCCAGGCACCCAGGCCAGTCCAACCCCCAAATTCTTGAGGCCAAAATCCTTCATGGAGGGATCCAGACCTTAGGAGAAAGACTGAAAACATCCGACCCTCACCTGAATTGGGCCTCTGTGGGAACTCCTGAAGACAAAAGCAATCTGGCTACTCCAATAAAAAAATCAAAAGAGAGAAACAGAAGCTTAGACGAACCAGCTCTTCATGTCCAAACAGGAAACCACAAAGATACATAAAGTTCACACAAAGAAGCAGATCTAAACTTGAAGGCCTGAGTCTCACACAAGAATCAGAAACTACAAAAGAAATTCACAGGTCAAAATCACAGAGAAAAAATAATAACATGAAAAACCCAAATAACATATCCCCACCAAATACCAGTAATCCTC
>NW_008348203.1:1124148-1127548 GCF_000622305.1 Nannospalax galili | reverse complement strand
AAGAAATGAAGAAGGAAGTGAAACAGTAAGCCAATTAGAAATGACAGGAGAAAGCCTCACCAATAGGATGAATGAAATGGAAAATGGAGTATCAAGACTGAAGATAAAGTAGACTCAAGCAAAGATTATGAAAAATTTAAGAAATCGCAAGAATAGAATATGCAGGAATTGTGTGACACCACAAAAAGAACAAACTAATGAATCATAGGCATACAGGAAGGAGAAGAATCCCAAGATAATGGCATGGACCAGATCTTCAACAGAATCAGGGAAGAAAATGTCCCAAAATTAAAGACAAGCCCATACAAATACAAGAAGCATATAAAACACCAAACAGACAGGACCAGAAAAGAAACTCTCCACGGAATATCGTAGTAAAAACAATAAACGTACAGAACAAAGAGACAATTCTGAAAGCTGCAAAAGATAAACGAGTCAAGTAAAAAGGAAAGCGCATTAGGACTACAGATGACTTTTCAGTGCAAACTATGAAAGCCAGAAGAACCTGGACCAAAGTATTCCCGGTTTTAAACAACCACAGATGCCAAGCCAGATTACTATACCCAGCTAAAATGTCTATTCTAGTCTAAGGGCAAAGAAAAATCTTCCATGACATAAATAGTGGAATTCATGTCCACAAAACCAGCCCTTCAGCATTCTGGAAGCAATACAAAGAGCTGAAGAAAGGAATGACTATACCTAAGGGGTGGCAGAAAGAAATCCAATGAAGGTATAAGCATGGAAAAGTACAGTTATATCAAGAATGTGAACAGAAATAAAAATGAGAGGATTCAATACCCATCTTTCATTAACAACTTTAAATATTAATGAACTGAACTCCCCAGTCAAAAGACACAGACTATGTGAATAGATTAAGAAACAAAACCCGTCTTTTTGTTGTCTGCAAGAAACTCATCTCACTTTCAAGGACAGACACGATCTCAAAGTGAAAGGATGGGAAAAAACATACCAAGCAAATGGCACTAAGAAAAAAGCAGGCGTAGCAATCCTAATATCTGACAAAATAGACTTTAAACTGAAACTAACCAGAAAAGACAAAGAGGGCTATTTCATTTTGATCAAAGGAACAATGAATCAAGAAGACATTACAATCATGAACATGCTGAAAGATGTCCTTAGAGGGAAGTTTATAGCTTTAAGGGCCTACATTAAAAAATCAGAACACAAATAAATGACTGAACATTGCAATTCAAGACACTTGAAAAGCAACAACAAATGAAACCCAAACCCAGCAGATAAGAAGAAATAACAAAAATCAGGGCAGAAATTAATGAAATCGAAGCAAAGAAAACAATACAAAGAATCAATGAATCCAAGAGCTGGTTCTTTGAAAAGATAAACAAGATTGACAGACCGCTAGCCCAGGTAACCAAAAGAAAGAAAGAGCACCTCCAAATCAACAAAATCAGAGATGAAAGGGGAAACATCACAACAGACACCAGAAAGATACAGAACATTATAAGGGAATACTTTTAAAAACCTATATGCTACTAAATTTGAAAACCTAAAAGAAATGGACGGATATCTAAAGGCATGGGAAGCACCAAAACTAAACCAAGAAGAGATCAACAGCTTAAACAGACACATAACACAAAAAGAAATTGAAGCAGTAATATAAAACCTCCCAACTAGAAAAAGTCCAGGACCAGATAGACTTACAGCAGAATTCTATCATTCATTTAAAGAAGATCTACATCCAATACTACTCAATTTATTCAAAACACAGAAATAAAGGAAGAACTTTCAAATTCCTTCTATGAAGCCAGCGTCACTCTAATACCAAAGCCAGGTAAAGATATAATAGCCATAATTTGTGTTTAATAGCCATAATTTGAAGTGTATACTAATCTGGTCAGAGGAACTTAAAGGGAAAGTTTTTGCCCCTTGCCCTCCAAGGTCGACAAACTTCCAAGGGACAATGGAGCGCCTCTCAAAATGTCCTGAAACAGTTGTGAGTCACTTGTCATTTTTTTCAGGGAGACTATGGAGACCCCACCAGATGGATTTAAACCAGTATTAAGTCTGCAAAGAGGAGGGTCAACACAGAAGAAATATTTCCTGAATGTTTCCAAGTGAAGCCAGCCATGGTCGAGCAGGACCTTTGACTTATTCTCACATAGATGGAACTGGTAAAAGAAAGGACTGAGGAGCCAGGGGTTCCTCCCAAGTCCATGTGACCCCTGAGGAACAGGTTTTCAACTGACCTTAAAAGTAAAGATAAATTGGTTTATTTGGACCAACTGTGTGGTCTTAAATACCCAACAGGAAAGTATAACCAAAGAGTAGAATGATTGGTATATTTCTTTAAGGGTCCAAAGGATTGAACTTCCCAGACATTAGGCTTAAGTTCATATAATATGCTATTTAGACAATTTGTGCCTTTACTTCTCCTTCCACTCCTTGACCCACTGATATCCATCCTTCTCATACTAATGATTATTCCATGTTTTTTTAAATTTTGTTCAAGACAGAATCAATGAGATGTCCCAATGGTCAGTGAACCAGATGCTTTTAACCAAATTCCCCCAGGCCTCCTACCACCACTTGCTTGCCTAACCCCATACTCCAGACTGATGTCCCAGCCTTTTGAGACCACCCCCTTTGCTGACATCCTTGTCCAGCAGGAAGTAGCTAAAGAAAGCCCACCATCGCCCATTATCATCAACACAAAGCTGGAATATTAGGTTCTTGGCAGGCTCCTAAAACGGTAGCACAGCTTGAAATATTCTACAAATGGTTGGTTCAAACTCAGACCCAGACAAGTCCCTGTGCTCACTGGAGGACCAACTAATCTTGAGCTAAACTGCCTAGCCTATGCCATGGAAAGTTACCCAACTACCTAACTGCCTATAAAAGATATCTGACTTTGCCTGCTGGCTGCTAATCTCTGCTGCTGTTTCTCTGCTCCTGGACATTAACTGGAGGAAAGACAGCATGTTCAGCAAATGGTGCTGGCAAAACTGGATCTCCGCTTGTAGAAGAATGAAACTAAAGCCCTATCTTTCACCCTGCACAAAAGTCAATTCCAAATGGCTCAAAGACCTCAATATGAAGCCTGAAACTCACAAATTATTAGAAGAAAACATTGGGAAAAACCTACAAGAGATAGGCATAGGATTTTATAAATGGACATCAATTGCTTAGGAAACAAGGGCAAGGATTAACAAATGGGACCTCATTAAACTAAAGAGGTTCTGTACATCAAAGGAGACAACCAAGGAAGCAAACCGCAAACCCACAGAATTGGACAAAATCTTCACCAGCGACACATCTGACAAAGGTTTAATAACCAGAATTTATAACAAACTCAAAAAACAGAGGACCAAGACAAGAAGAAACCCAATTAAAAGATGGACTAAGGAGCTGAACAGAGAGTTCT
>NW_008348203.1:1122098-1122890 GCF_000622305.1 Nannospalax galili | reverse complement strand
AGGAGGGTCAACACGGAGGAATCATTTCCTCCATGCTTCCAAGCGAAGCCAACCATGGTCGAGCAGGACCTTTGACTTATCTTCACATAGGCAAAACTGGTAAAAGAAAGGAGTCAGGGGCTCCTCCCAAGCCCATGTGACCCCTGAGGAACAGATCCCAAACGATCTTAAGAGTAAAAATAAATCGGTTTATCTGGACTGACTGTATGGCCCTAAACACCCAAACGGAAAGTATAACCCCAAAGATTAAATGGGTCAATATAATTTCTTAAGAGTCTATATGTATAACTAAAGGCTACATAACAAGAAACAATGCCAGACGAGCGATACCTTCTTTTGAGTTCCTGGCCAGGGTGGCCAAAGGGATTCCCAGATAGTAACCCAGCATAGAACTGGGAAATTGAAGAGCAGACCCCAATCGAATCCAAAGGAATATAGACAGCCGATTACCGCTAGATGTGGAACAGCTGACCCTCCTAAAACAAAGACCTCTAGATAGGCTGACTAGATTCACCAGAAGGGCAAGTAGTGGGGAATGGCTGGGGGTGCCGACAACACAGCAGACAGTAGCAGGGATATCAGAGTATAAGGGCTGTAGTGGGGGGAGGGAGGCAATGGGAGGGTGCTACCTGGGAACTGGGTGTATAAATAAATTCAAAAAAGAAAAAAAATATTTCTTCATAAAAGTTTGCTCCTTAATAATTAGTAGATGTGAAAAACATTTACATTGAAATCTACCTGATGACTTTATATCCATGCTCAGGTGCCAAGGAGCTCAGAAAGTAACCAACT
>NW_008348203.1:1121111-1121875 GCF_000622305.1 Nannospalax galili | reverse complement strand
AAATTTACAGCCAAATTTGAAAGAGCTGCATCTTAGCTCTGGAAATTGTTATTGAATATGACAATGCTGTTGTAATGAGATGCTTCTTCTAATTATATGGTTATTAAATAAGTAATTTTTTTAAAAAAAAGAAAGAAAATGAAAACTGGTTCTTAAGCACTTAAGAACTAGTCCAATCAAACCAAGATAGGGTAAGTATGTTATGAAAGCCCACTTGGAATTCATGAAGGTAATTCAGGTTTGGATATGTCATTGAAATGATGAGTTGTGTACACTGTTACCTTACTGTGTTTATATGAACTTCTAATGAGCTCATAGCAAGGTCATGGATATAGCTAGATTATGGTTTGTCTACTGTGCAAATGCCAAATCTCTTTCAGACTTCCCTGGGGGTTTTACTCAGATGTTGGACAGTATAGCACAGTGGTTAGGGGTACTGATGCTGGAGCCAAATCATGTAGGTTGAATTACAATGGTGCCTCTTTGTAGTAAACTTGAGGAAATTACTTCTCTGTGCCTCAGCTTCCTCATCTATAAATTCAAATAATCATGGTACTGACTTCATGTGGTTATACTGGTTCCAGTAAACAACTTGACATATGTAAAAGGACTTGGGATAGTCCCTAGCAAACACTGCACAAAGGTAGCTGTAGCAGTGTTTATGTATGAGGGATGCATCATTAGGACAGCTTTCAGTATCGGCTCCTGGCTCCTGTGGTTGAATATTTGGATAATACATATTTTGAATACATTTCAAAGGTTTT
>NW_008348203.1:1119796-1120664 GCF_000622305.1 Nannospalax galili | reverse complement strand
ATTTTGCATTTATTATTTTTATTTTATGTGTATGAGTGTATTGCCTGCAGGTGTGTAAGTGCAGCCGTGTCATGCAATGCCCACAGAGGTCAGAAGAAGATGTCGATTGTCAGATTCCCCCGGAACTGTAGCTATGGATGGCAGTTAGCCACCATGTGAGTGCTGGGAATTGAACATGGGTCCTATGCAAGAGCAGTCAGTGCTCTTAACTGATAAGCCATCTCTCCAGCCCTGAATGTTGAACATTTATAAAAGATACGTCTTAGCCATTTTTATTTCTTCTTTTAACTTACTGTTCAGATCCCCAACCTATTTTTAATTGAGTCATGTGTTTTCTTGATTTTTTTTGTTTTTTGAGTTCTTTGTATAGTCTGGCTATTAATCTTCTCTCACATATATAGCTGTCAAAGATTTTCTCCCGGGGCTGGAGAGATGGCTCAACAGTTAAGAACACTGACTGTTCTTGTGGAAGACCCAGGTTCAAATCTCAACACCCACATGGCAGCTAACAACTGTCTGAAACTCCAGTTCCAGGGGATCTGATGGCCTCTTCTGTCCTCTGCAGGCATTTCATGACACGGGCACACTTACATACATGCATACACATAAAACAAAAATAACAAAATTACAAAAAAAAAAAGATTCTCTCCCAGTCTGTGGGCTTCCTCTTTACTTGACTGCTTCTGTTGCTATACAAAAGTTTTGTAGTTTAATAAGTTCCCATTTGTCAATTGTTGACCTTAACTCCCAAGTGAATGAAGTCCTATTCAGAAAGTCCTTTCCTGCACCTGTATCTTGTAGGATACTGCCTATGTTTTTTGCTAGCTGTTTCAGAGTTTCAGGTTTCACATTGAGGTCTCTGACCCAC
>NW_008348203.1:1109503-1119132 GCF_000622305.1 Nannospalax galili | reverse complement strand
TTCTTGATGAGTGATATGGGAGGGCCCAGCCCG
This sequence comes from Nannospalax galili, assembly GCF_000622305.1. NCBI lineage: Eukaryota > Metazoa > Chordata > Mammalia > Rodentia > Spalacidae > Nannospalax > Nannospalax galili. Next base: position 1,119,099 of record NW_008348203.1, on the reverse strand, counting down.
CTGTGGGTGGTGCCACCCCTGGGAAGGTGGGCCTGTGTTGCATAAGAAAGCAGGCTGAGCAGGGGCCAAGGGAGCAAGCCAGTAAGTAGCGTTCCTCCATGGCCTGTGCTCCAGCTCCTGCCTCCAGGTTCCTGCCCTGAGTTCCTACCTTGGGCTCCCTGATGAACTGCAACCTAGGAGATGTAAGCTGAATAAACCCTTTCCTCCCCAAGTTGGTATTGGTCAGAGTATTTTGTCACAGCAATGAAGAACAAACTAGAACAGACCTTTCTTGTGGATTGGTAGAATTATGTGAAATGACCATCTTACCAAATGCAATTTACAGATTTGATGCCATGCCAAGCAAAATCTCCATGACATTGTTTGCAGAAACAGAAAACAAAAAGGAAGAAAAAAACATGCAAAAGTACATTGGAAGCACAAGAGATCCAGAATTCTTTAATCCAGGGTTGGAGAGATGGCTCTGTAGTTAAGAGCACTGGTTGCTCTTATAGAGGACTGATGTTCAGTTCCCAGCACCCACGAAGTGACTAACAATCTTAGGTAACTCTAGTTCCAAGAGATCTGATGCTCTCTTCTGCCCTCCATGGGCATTGCACACAACATGGGTTCACTTAAATACATGCAGGCAAAACATTTAAATACATAAATAAAAATAAAAGATCCCATCCCCCAAAGAAATCTTTAATCCAAAAGCCAAACAAAAGAAACTCACATCACAGGAAAAAGTCCTGTCATCTTTAAAAACTGTAAGCACTCAGTTAATCATCACAATTATTTTATGACCATCAAATCTGGGAAAGCAAGACAAAAACACAGCATGATAGGAACAATGTAATGAAAAGTGTTAGGTTTTAACGTTTCCTGGAAACTGGATTCTGAATTATCTCAAAATAAAAATTAAAACCAACTACTGTAAAGTGGCCTTTTTATTTTTAAGTACCATAAAGCAATGGCTGAAAAAAAATCTTGTACATGTTTTCTGGTCTAATAGAAAGCTGAGAATTAAAACTAACACTATGCAAGCCTGAATCAAATGTCATTTGCATAAATTCCATGGATCTGTGATGGAAAAAGAAAGAGAGCAGACTAAGAAGCTGGATTCTATAGAACAGGGCATGGGAAAAGAACAGTGGTAGTTTGGCAAGACAATTTTTAAAGGACTATTAAGGAAAATAAATTTCAAGAAGGGTGCAGTACATTTTTCATCTCTAAGTCAAATCTTACATTACTTTCAAATTTAGTTCCATACCAACACCATACTTCATTGTTTTCCTTATTTGATTAGAACCAACTGAGAGATCTACCTTTCATTTATGAGTTTTATAGAACAGAATAGTTCATCATCTTTTAAAAATTTTAATACAGGCTAAAAATTACAGATGCTGAAGCATCTATATCTTCAGAAAAAGTACAATCATATCACATAATCAACTTCTTTTAAAAGACAAATTGGGGACCAAAAATGGAAAAGAAAAATAACCCATGTTTACATGCTAGGTTTAAAATTTTCCTTTTCGACTGAAAAAATAACATTACCTTCAGAAAGTTATCAAGGTACAGTGCAAGACTATCCTCCAAGCAAGACAGAAGTCATTTTTAGAATTTTAGCAGTGCCGATTTGCAAAATATCATCACAGCTGATCTTGTTGACTGTTGAAGCCCCCCTCAGAGAACAGGAGGCAGGGAGGGTCATGAAATTCTCACCTGAGTATCCGACCACTCCTCCCAAACTGCTGTACGCAATGCTGCTCTGATTACATGTGGCTTCAGGGTCTCAGGGAGGTTCTAGAGTACATAGGCTAGGAAGGACTAGGGAAGGAGGCTCCATCTACACAGCCTTGGGTGGGGGAGGGGGTCATCATTCATGTTGAGTGCTTGTCTTCCAGTGTGACTGCTTTAAGGTCACCCACACTTATGCCCATTAATCCCTCATCCTTTGCTCTTTAAGTCAACTCGTTGATTCCCCATAGTGAACTTTGGTGGAAACTGTACCTGGGTTTGTGGTTGGGACCTTAGGAGGAGGCAGTAGATGTAGGTTATATCTCCTTTAAGGGAGGAAATTTTAGCAATACAAAATAAAGAAATTTATTATTCTATATAGCAAGATTAATGGCATGCACACAAATTATGTTCTAAGCAGCACTTCTAAAACTATAGAGTAGGAATATAAGAAAAACACATTAAAAATGAAAGAGACAAATAATAATTTTGTATAAAGATTAGCATCTCATGTTTATCTATTCATTTGTTTTAAGGCATAGTTTTGAGTTAAGTTCTCCAGAAATTTATTATTCTATATAGCAAGATTAATGGCATGCACACAAATTATGTTCTAAGCAGCACTTCTAAAACTATAGAGTAGGAATATAAGAAAAACACATTAAAAATGAAAGAGACAAATAATAATTTTGTATAAAGATTAGCATCTCATGTTTATCTATTCATTTGTTTTAAGGCATAGTTTTGAGTTAAGTTCTCCTTAGTTCCAGTACAATTTATAAGCACATTATAAAATATGGCTTTCTTAAATGATTTTGGTAAGGATAAAACAACCTAGGCAATACACTATTGATAAACACAAGGATATTAAAAATCAATTATGCTTATTCATTATCATGAAAAAACAAATCAATTCATAGACCCTAGTTTTTGCCATTGCCTTACCTCCTTTTTTCTGTTATTTGTAATGCTGCCTCCATTGCTACTTTTATTATAAGAAACACTTCGGTTTAAATTTGCTTAACAAATCACCAAATTGTCACTTTCTCACACAATAGGACACTACAGAGATGTACTTAATCCCAGTAAAGAAAGCATGTAGACTCAGTTACATGACCCTGGCCAATGCAGTTTGGTCATGTGTACAGTGACAAAGATAACATTTAACCTACCAGAGCAGGAGGTGGTTTATATGAGGTGAATATATGCAAAAGAACTTGGAAATGTTTGATATGCTATCCAGATGTGAAATCTGTTTCATCATATGTCATATGGGAAGATTCAATTAAATAACCTCTGAAGGCTTTCCATCTTTAAAAAGTCTATTTACATTTGAAGCACATAAAACTAATACTTTGATAAGTATTAAGAGACTAAGAGAACAACCTTCACATTATAAAATGAGCTTGAAAGCAAAGTAAGAAACTTGTACAGCACACAAGTCAGGAGGAAAGTTGGGAGCTGAAGAAACTTAGACCTGCCTCTCATCTTCCTAGCATGTCTTGCTGTATTCACTATTCATGCTCTCCATGAAACTTCTTCAATGTAGGATCATGTAGCTTCAATAATTATGTTTATAACTGGTTATAATGAAAAGCTTATTAAGAGGATATAAATATTATACTAGTGATATGATTCAATGACTTATAGTCAAATTAAGAAGCCGAAGATGCTCAGATTGAAATTTCTAGCTATTTGGTTTATATGATAGTAAATCTTAATCCAAGAGGCATGATATACTCTGTCCAATATTTCCCAAAAAAAGGGTTTTAATTCTGCATTTATTACCAACTAGCTATGTGATCTTGGGCTATTATTTTTTTCTGTGTTAAAAATGAGAAATAATATCAAATATGTCACTTAGCTATTGTGGATTAAACAGGCTAGCTCATATTAAGACAGCACAATAGAGCTTGACACATATTAAGTGCTTGCAAATATTAGTTCCCCTTTCTAAACTTTTCAAAAACAGAGACTGTTATCCTCTTCTTTTAATTCCTCAGAAAGCTTCATTAATATCTACAACTCTACATATTTTTAACTCTCTAGGTCCTGTCTTCAACCTCAGTAATCAGTAGCTGAACAAGCTAAACTTAAAATAAAAAAAAAAAAAGCAGCATTGTGATATAACAGAAGGCAAATGTAGTTCAACCAAAACCCCTGAGTCTGAATCCCATCTTGACTAAGTGCTTTTGAGCTTGGGCAATTTATCAAACCTTACAAAAGTTAAAATCAGATTCTCTAGCTTTTTATCATTCTGTCTTTCATATTCATAGGAGTGTTGCAAATATAGTGAAAAGGGCATGTCTTCTTTATCTTTGTCATTTCCATGTTACTATGGTAAGGCGCAAAATGAGATTTTTTTTTTTTGCTGGGATAAAACAGGGAATTGATAAAAAGTGATTCAAGACCAGAAGAAATATGCTACCTTATGGAAAGAAAAAGAACTTAATTTAACTTCCTTGCTTCCTTTTTTTTTTTTTTGTCTTTTTCTCTAAACCAACATATCTTAAATAATCTTTTCCTACAGGAAGATGAAATGATGAAGTATATATATACATATATATGATTATATATACACATATATGAAGCATATTTGAATTACTCTTTAAAAATAGGTATTCTTTAATTACCAAAACACAGAATCAAACTTTTGTTTTTTCTACCTGATAGAATTTTGAATGCTACTATTTGGTTTTGATTTGGGGGACATAAGAATCAAACTCAGTACAAACTATGTAAGTACTTTACACCATGAACTTATTTTTAAGCCATAAAATAGCCAAGAGGTATTTTAGTTGGTTAATACAACAGAAAACAATATAGGCCTAAGTAACCAAGAGGTTATCATTTCCTCTAATATAAGTAAAAATTGTTCTCTTAAAAAAATACTTTCAAAAGAACAGCAATGCTTTTGTCAAAGATGACTTAAATACCTAAAAGTTGCATGTGAAAAAAATGCAGTTTTATTGTTTACTCTACAAAAATACTTTTGAGGTTCAATTTCCTAGCTTCCAGGGAAGAGGGTAAAAGGTGATTTTTACAAAACAAGGAGAAATCTGGAAACAAACAAAAATCTATAAATTGTATGTCCAGAAAAACACACCACATTTTGCATATAATTTTAGTTCAGGCATGAAACCTAGTTCATATACCATGTTTATCTCTAAAAACTTTTAGTAGATTCCAGGTAATCTCTGTCACTGAGGTTTTTTAAAAAAAATGGATGACATTACAGAACTTTATAGTCCTTAAGAGATTTAGAAACCATGTAATACAAACTGCTAATAGAAAAATAAAGAAATAGTGACCAGGAAAGATGAAAAGAACTATGCAAAGGCTTGCTGTATTCAAGAGAGAGATATCCAATAACCATGCTAATCGATGAGACTGACCATGCAAAATTCAGCAAAAATCAGTGCTTTTGGATCAAAGTAACTTTCCCAAATGAACCAAAATAACAGACACTGAAGTGATTGGGGAGAGGGGTATAAAGGAAAGTCTAAATATATATTAGGTTATCAGTGATTAGCAGGATGAATTTTGAAATTACACAGATGTCATTATGCAGATCTTGTTAGACTACTATATTGTGGAGATTTCATTAATGTAGCTTCCCTATCATGTCTAGAATCATTAGTCTTGTCCCTCTGGCTCTTACATTCATTCTGTACCCTCTTCTGTGATGTTTCCTGAACCTTAGGTGTAGAGATTGCATTGTAGATCTATCTTTTACTCAATTTTTTGCATTCTTTTAGGTTGAGAAGCTATTGCATTTATTGAAGAACTACACATAAATTCTCAAATTATAATAAATCCCTATATGGTATAATAGTTAAGCAGTAGACCAAGGGCTAGTCAATCTTGTTTTTTTTCATTTTATTATTTTTTTATTTTTTATCATTTTATTTTTTATAGATTTAGAGGCAAGGTTTCATTACATAGCCAAAGCTGGACTAAAATTTGTGATCCTCTTGCTTCATCCTCTCAAATGCTAAGATTACAAGTGTACATTACTACACCCAGTACAAAATAATGTGTATGTGCTTCACATCTCCCTGAGGAGACCAGAAGAGGATATCAGGTGTCCTGTTCTATTTATATCTGCCTTATTCTATTGAGAAAAAATCTCACTGAACCTGGAGCTCATCATTTTTAGCTAAGGTTGCTGGCCAGCAAGTCCCAGCAATCCTCCTGTCTCTGCCCTCCTCAGCTCTGGGGTTATATACAGGCATGTCAAGGCCACGCCTGCCTTTTACATAAGTGCTGAGGATCTGAACACAGGTCCTCATGCTTGTATAGCAAGTCTTCTAACCCACTGAGCCATGTCTCCAGCCTCTAAAATAATATTTAATACTATGAAATTAGCTGCTCGAAATCAGTGGGAAAAAGTAAAATTACAGTAAGTTTAATTATCAGTTTGTAGAAGAGCCGGGAGTGGTGGCACACACCTTTGATCCCAGCACTTTGGAGACAGAGACAGGTGGATCTCTGTGAGTTTAAGGCCAGCCTGGTCTACATACTGAGTTCCAGGTCAGCTGAGGCTACAGGGAGACCTTGTCTCAAAAAGAAAAAAAAAAATCAATTTATAGAAGACTTCAATTACAAATAGTTTGTCTTTTGAATGAAGTAAAATTAAGAGTATCAATCCTTAAATACAGTAGCCAGAGTACTATATGAGGTATTTCTCATGAAAGGTAAGATTAAGGTCATTTATGAAAAATGAGAGGAAACAAATGCTTTTATTAACTACTCTTAATAACAGAAAAATCTACTTGAGGTAAAAAAAAGAAAATATTCACTAGAAACCTAGTGAAACAAATAAATCAATTACTCCAAGTTGAAGCATCTCTACATGTAGATTTGTATCATTTTTAAAAATTTTAAACATATAGCTGAATAAAGTAATACCCATCTATCTTCTATACCAAGGATAAAGAGATTAAGAAACATATATGCTGGGTCAGAGAAAGCTTTGGCAGGTAAGGTTGCATGCCAAGCCTTGCAACCTGAGTTTGATTCTGTGGTCCCATGTGGAGACTCACGTGATAGAGAGAGAAAACCATCTCCTGCAATTTGCCCTCTGACCTCCACATATATGATGAAACCATAAATAAATGTAATAAAATCTTTTAAAAAATTTAAAAATAGCTACAGGATCACTTTAGAGTGTAAAACTCATTGTGTGGATTTTTATGTCTTCTTCCTAACTTCCTAACTTGTTCTCTATTTTCAGCTTTTCAGAAAGTAAAAAAAAGGAGATGTAAAACTAAATGTAATTTTCAGTGTAATGTTGATATGTCAGAAGGTATAGGTAATTCTCATTCTTGCATAATGCCTGTCATTTTAAAATACCCCTACTGATATAAACCAACATTCATGAATGAGAAGGTTAAAAATCCTTTTGCACTACTGCATTCAAGCAAAATGACAGATAAATGCATTCACCCTAGTCCTGGATTAGTGAATCTCCTCACACATAAACATCATTATAAAACAGATTTCATACGAGAAAAGGGACTGATAATATTTCAATCTTGCTAAAGAAATGTCAAGCATAAAAGAAACTGGCAGTCTACCAATGTAACACTGACAACCATGTTATGCTCAAGTGCGCTGTAGATGATCATTTATATGCTGTCAGTCAAAGCCATCTCTATTATTCAGAATTCTATTTCATGAAAACCCTCCTAACTTAGAGAATATGGGACCATATACATAAAGTAAAAAAACAAAAACAAAAAACAAGCTATTCATTAGAAAATGAATTACACATTTCTGGTGGTGATTATCTCCAGTATAAATTAAGAATAATACCTGAAATGTTCAAATATTGAGGATAACATATATAAAAAAGAGATTTTACATACCTATACAGCTGATTCTTACTATTTGTGTTAGTGATGATAAACGAATGCTTCTATGGAAATTCGAAATAGAAGATTAGTTTCCTATGAGCTGTTGGTGATATTTTCACCAAATGATAAATATATAAAAACTTGTGTTATGTGTACTTTTGATTAAGGATGTCTCAGTCAATAAATATTGCTGATTCATTAACAATGAACACACAGCCAATAGCCTAATTCATAACTGAGCAAAGATTACTTAAGACATATATTTCCCTCATAAGATATTAAGATGTATCATAGGTTTCTTTGCTTACTACACAATACTTCAGCACAATTCTTGGGGGTCATTTTAAACAGCAAAATCACCAACATAAAGCACAAAATCTTATGCAAAATGACATTAAGTAGACTTCAAAAAGACTACTTGTTTATAGTGTAAGAACTAAAACAGAAGGCAGAATACCATCTTGTTTGCCCTCAGCTAAGAATCTGCCAGTCTGGGTGATTCAAATTTTCTGTCTCTCTAGACATGTGTGTGAATATCTCCAAAAGCACTGCAAATACTGATTTGAGGGTTATAAATAAACTTTACTGAGCAGGTGAATTTGCAAAAATAGATTCTGAATTATGATAATTGAGAGTGTATGAATATGCAGACATTTATGAACATGTGAGATACACCTGGCTCTTTAAAAATGAGCTGTTGGGGGGCTGGAGAGATGGCTCAGCAGTTAAGAACACTGCTCTTGCAGAAGACCCGGTCCGAATCCCAGCACCCACATGGCAGCTAACAGCTGTCCATAATGCCAGTTCCAGGGGATCCAACAGCCTCTTTGGTCCTCTCAGGTATTGCATGACACGGATGCACTTACCTACATGCAGGCATAACACTCATACACATAAAAATAATTAAAAAATTTTTTAAAATGTGCTGTTTAATTCTCTAATGAAAGACTCTTGTGATATGGTTCTGTTTTCATACTGGCATTCTGGATACCTACACTTGGGTGTCCCAACAATACAGCAAGCTTTAAAAAAAAAAAAATTACTGGGCCTGGTCCCGCCCTCACCTCCCTCTGCTTCCCTGGGCTGCACAACCCACCAGCCTCTTTACCAGACACCAGGGCTGACCTCTCGGCCCAGAACCACCACTGTTTCCTGATCCTTTGCATCCAGACAAACCAAGTTCCTTCTCTCGATCCCCAGGAGCCCTCTGGACCTGGTCTCGCCCTCACCTCCCTCTGCTTCCCTGGGCCTGCAAAACCCGCCACCCTCTCTCCTGGGTAAGTCAATCATGCCCTCCATGTCGTGAGGCCCCCAGCCTCATTCACCCTCCCATCTCCCCCACCGCCTCTCCTCCTAGCCTGGGTACTGCCCCATTTCTTGTCTTGGCGCCCCAGACACAGGGGGAATCACCACTACTTCTTAATCCTTAGCATCCAGACCAACTCAGTTCCTCCCTGCAGTCCCCAGGAGCCATTGGGGCCTCTTCCCAACCCCATTTCCCTTTGCATCTCTGAGTGGCATGGCCACCAGCTCCCAGAGACCAACATCTTTCCTGGGCCTAGCTCCCAGGCAAGTCTAACCCCCAAATTCCTGAGGACAATGTCTTTCCTGGGGGATCCAGACCTTAGGAGAAAGCCTGACAGCATCTGATCCTCATTTGACTTGGGCCTCTGAGGGATCTCCTGAAGACAAAAGCAATCTGGCCACTCTAATATAAAATCAAAAGAGAAAACTGGAACCTTAGATGAACCAGCTTGTCATGCCCAAAAACTAACCACAAAGGCACATAAAGTTTACAAAAAGAAGCAGACTTACACTTGAAGGCTTGAGTCTCACACAAGAAAGAGAAACTACAAAAGAAATTCACATGTCAAAATCACAGAGAGAAAAAATAATAACATGAAAAACCAAAATAACATATCCCCACCAAATACTAATAGTCCTCTACAGGAGCGCAATAAGAACCCCCAGAGATAATGCAAGACATGGAACTCAAAAGAACAATTATAAACATGA
>NW_008348203.1:1108424-1109476 GCF_000622305.1 Nannospalax galili | reverse complement strand
ATCACACAAAAAAAATCAAAGAAGATAGGGATAAACTACTGAATGAATTCAGAAAAGAGTTAGAAATATTGAAGAATACTCAGGATGAAATGAAGAGGGAAGTGAAATACTCAGTTAGCCAATTAGAAACGACAGGAGAAAGCCTCACCAATAGGATGAATGAAATGAAAAACAGAGTATCAAGACTGGAAGATAAAGTGGACGAACTAGGCCACTCAAGCAAAGATTATGAAAGAAAGCACAAGAATGGAATATGCAGGAATTCTGTGACACCATAAAAAGAACAAACTTACAAATCATAGGCATATAGGAAGAAGAATCCCAAGATAATGGAATGGACAAGATCTTCAACAGAATCAGGGAAGAAAATTTCCCAAAATTAAAGAAAGACAAGCCCATACAAGAAGCAAATTGAACACCAAACAGACAGAACTAGAAAAGAAACTCTCCATGGCACATAGTAGTAAAAACACTAAACGTACAGAACAAAGAGACAATTCTGAAAGCTGCAAAAGAAAAACAAGTCACGTAAAAAGGAAAACCCATTAGGATTACAGATGACTTTTCAGTACAAACTATGAAAGCCAGAAGAGCCTGGACCCAAGTATTCCCAGTTTCAAATGACCACAGATGCCAACCCAGATTGCTATACCTAGCCAAAATGTCTATTATAGTCAAAGAGGAAAGAAAAATCTTCCATGACATAAACAGGTTGAAGGATTTCATGTCCACAAAAACAGCCCTTCAGAGAGTTCTGGAAGCAATACTAAGAGCTGAAGACAGGAACGACTATACCCAAGAGATTGCAGAAATTAAATGAAGGTGTAAAGGTACAGCTATATCAAGAATGTGAAAAGAAATAAAAATGACAGGATTCAATACACATCTTTCATTAATAAGTTTAAATATTAATGATCTGAACTCCCCAGTCAAAAGACACAGACTATGTGAATGGATTAAGAAACAAAACCAATCTTTTTGTTGTCTGCAAGAAACCCTTCTCACTTTCAAGGACAGACACTATCTTAAAGTGAAAGGATGGAAAAAAATAT
>NW_008348203.1:1107176-1107850 GCF_000622305.1 Nannospalax galili | reverse complement strand
TCCCTTCCCTTCCCTTCCCTTCCCTTCCCTTCCCTTCCCTTCCCTTCCCTGACATCTTTCCCTCTGCCGGCATCTTTCCCTTCCCCAAGGGAAAGGTGCCCCATGTGAAATAAATCTGTATCCTGCTGAGAATTCCATCTGTGCCTCCTCCATCCGCCCGTGCTCTCCACCACCCGCTCACTCCCACCCGCTCTCTACCTATCAACATCTACCAAGTATTCCACCCAAGCACCAAAGGATATACTCTCTATTCATTGTCCCATGGAACCTTCTCCAAAATCGACCATATACTGGGGCACAAAACAAACCTCAACAAATACAAAAAGATTGAAATAATTCCATGTATTCTATCAGACCACAATGCAATTAAAAAAAAAAATCAACACCAGAAGAAGCCCTAGTCACCACATGAACAGATGGAGATTAAACAACACACTCCTGAATGATGAATGGGTCAAAAGAGAAATTAAAAAAAGAAATAAAAGTATTCCTGAAACTAAATTAAATGGACAATTCAACACAAGAAAACCTCTGGGGCATGTTGAAAACAGTCCTTAGAGGGAAGTTTATAGCTCTAAGGGCCTACATTAAAAAATCAGAACACAAATAAATGACTGAACACTGCAATTCAACACACTTGAAAAGCAACAGCAAACAAAACCCAAACCCTGAAG
>NW_008348203.1:1104730-1106120 GCF_000622305.1 Nannospalax galili | reverse complement strand
AAAGAAGAGATCAAATTATCCCTTTTTGCAGATGATATGATATTATATCTAAGAGATGCCAAATATTCCACCAGAAAACTCCTAGAAATTATTACCATGTTCAGTAAAGTGGCAGGTTACAAATATTAACCTACAAAAGTCTGTAGCCTTTCTATATAGCAATAACAAGCAATAAGAGAAAGAGCACATGGAAACACTCCCCTTCACAATAGCTGCAAAAAAAAAAATGTCTTGGAATAAACATACATTAAATACCTCTACAATGAAAAATTTAAATCTTTAAAGAAAGAAATTGAGGAAGACATCAGAAGATGGAAGGGCCTCCCATGCTCATGGATTGGAAGAATTCACATTGTGAAAATGACCATCCTACCAAAACCCATTAATAGATTCAATGCAATGCCATCAAAATCCCCATGACAGTTTTCACAAAATAGGGAAAAACTATCCTAAGATTCATACGGAAGCACAAAAGACCTCGGATAGCCAAAGCAACCCCGAGCACTAAGAGCAATGCCGGGGGGATTACTATACCAGATTTTAAGCTATCTTACAGAGCTACAGTCATAAAAACAACATGGTACTGGCACAAAAATAGACCCATAGGTCAAAGGAAAAAAACTGAAGACCCAAATATGAGTACATGCAATTTCAGCCACCTGATATTTGACAAAGGGGCCAAGAATACTCACTGGAGGAAAGACAGCATGTTCAGAAAGCGGTGCTGGCAAAACTGGATCTCTACCTGTAGAGAATAAAACTAAAGCCCTATCTTTCACCTTGCACAAAAATCAATTCCAAATGGATCAAAGACCTCAATGTGAAGCCTGAAACTCTGAAACTATTAGAAGAAAACATTGGCAAAAATCTACAAGATATAGGTGTAGGAAAGGATTTTCTAAACCAGACATCAAACGTTCAGGAAACAAGGTCAAGAGTCAACAAATGGGACCTCATTAAACTAAAAAGCTTCTGCACATCAAAGGAGGCAAACAGGGAAGCGAACAGAAAACCCACAGAAGGGGGGAAAATCTTCACCAGTAACACATCTGACAGAGGTTTAACATCCAAAAAATATAATAAACTAAAAAAACAGAGAATCAAGACAGGAAGTAACCCAATTAAAAGATGGGCTAAGTAGCTGAACAGAAAGTTCTAAAAGAAGAAGTAAAGATGGCTAAGAAGCATCTTAAAAGATGTTCAACATCATTAATAATTAGGGAAATGCTAATTAAAACCACTTTAAGATTTCACCTCACCCCAGTCAGACTGGCTAAGATCAAGAAAACAAATGATACCAAATGTTGGAGAAGATGTGGGTAAAGGGGAACACTGATCCATTGCTAGTGGGGCTGCAAACTTGTTCAACCCCTATGGAAAGCAGCGTGGA
>NW_008348203.1:1092896-1104090 GCF_000622305.1 Nannospalax galili | reverse complement strand
CCTGAGAACAATTGGTCTTTGCCCAAGATTTATCTACATGGCACATGGTAATTAAAAGTACCAGACTGGTAGAACTAACCTTCTTGGCTGTTTAACAGATATACTTTGGGGCCTATACTAATTTGGTCAGAGGGACATAAAGGACAGTTTTTGCTTCTTGCCCTCCTAGGTCGACCAGTTCCAGGGGACTATGAGCATCTCCCAAAATGTCCTTTAATTGTGGTGGGTCACCTGTCCTCTTGATGAAAGAGGCTGAGGTGACCCCCACGAGATGGACTTGAACCAGTGTCCAGTCTACAAAGAGGAGGGTCAACTCAGGGAAAACGCTTCCAAGTGAATCCAGACATGGTTGAGCAGGACGTTTGACTTATCTTCACATAGATGGAACTGATAAAAGAAAGGAGCCAGGAGCTCCTCCCAAGCCCACATGATCCCTGAGGAATCCTCAAAGGTTCTTAAGAGTAAAAATAAATTGGTTTATCTGAACCAACTGTATAGCCTTAAACACCCAAAAGGAAAGTATAACCAAAGATTAAAAGGGACAATATAATTTTTTAAGAGTCCATTGTAGAGTTAAAGGCTACATAACAGGAAACAATGCCAGATAGGAGATACCTTCTTTTGAGATGTTGATCAGGGTGGCCAAAGGGACTCCCAAGATAGTAATCCAGTATAGAACTGGGAAAATGAATAGCAGACCCCAATCTTATCTAAAGGAATATTGACAACTGATTGCTGCTAGATGAGGAACAGCTGACCCTCCTAAAACACAGACCTCTAGATAGGCTGACTAGATTCACCAGAAGGGCAAGTAGTGGGGAATGGCTAGGGGTGCCACCACCACAGCAGGGATATCAGTGTATAAGGGTTGTAGTGGGAGGAGGGAGGCTATGGGAGGGTGCCATCTGGGAAGTGGGTGTATAGTTGAATAAGATGGTTTGGGGTGTTCTGTGTGATATACACACACACACACAAAAAAAAAAAAAAAGACAAAAAAAAAGCAGAACAAATTCATCACCTGCCATTATCCAAGACATCCTTTCTGCTATATTCCCTCTCCAATAATAGCATCACTGTACTCACTCAGGCTATTTTGTGGCTTTTCCCCCTTCTCTGTATCCTAGCTGGGCACTAAATCATGCATTCTTTCCCAAGAATATCTCTTAAAGTTATCCTGACTTGCCAAAGTTATCACGAAACACTATGTTATCACTTGGACCATTCCTTTAATTCTGGCTTCACTTTCTCAGTGGATTAATTTTATTATCTATTCTACTCCATGCCAAATTTTCTGTATGAAAAGCAAAAAAATGGGGCTGGAGAGATGGCTCAGCAGTTAAAAACACTGACTGTTCTTGCAGAAGACCCAGATTTGAATCCCAGCACCCACATGGCAGCTAACAACTGTCTGTAACTCCAGTTCCAAGGGATCCAACAGCCTCTTATGTCCTCCATGGGCATTGCACGACACGGGTGCACTTACCTACATGTAGGCAATACATGCACACACATAAAATAAAATAAAATAATAAAATAAAAAAACAAAAAAATTTAGTGAGCCAGAAACATAACTAAATGAAAATCAGATAGGGCATTACTGTTAACCTATACAAGAAGATAGCAGTGGTAAGTAGACTGGGCTTAGTAAAAAGGCTCAAGAAAGTCTTCAAATCCAAGGCTTGCCCTTTTTGGTCATTTTGTGGCTATATTTGTTGCTTTAAAATGGTCTACTGCAGACCCAGGCATAAACTCTATATTCATGACAGTACAAAATAGAATACCAGTCACAGGATTACTCTCTTAACAGGAAAAACAAAGGTATTTTCCAATGCTCTCAGAAAATTTGGCTTATATCTTTATGTACATCTGTAGGGCAAACCAACAGTGTTTCAGTGGCCTAATTTCAAGGTCTGAGACTATTTCTGTTCTTTATTGACCAATCCAGTACCTCCACAGAGTCAGCTTGTGTCTACAGAATATATGAGTCTAATAAAGGAAACTGCAGAAAGCACAATTACATAAGAACTCTTTCCTAATTTTCTTTTAAATAGGCTTTTTAAAAATTGCAAGTGCTATGTAAATAGGGAATTATTATTATTATACTAGTGTGCCATCTATTACCATGAAACAATAAATAATTACTGCTTTCTCTGTAGAGTACCAGACAGAATATTAACAAGGAATCAAGAGGTCTGAAATCTTGTCTATACAAAACACTCAATATTGCTGAATCTCAGTTTATGAAAAAGGCAAATATTTATTCCTCAAAGTTGTTCTAAGGATAAAAGAAATATAAACAATTCGACTACACATTGAAATGTATAAAATGCTATAAACACATGAACTATAAGCACAGTGGCCCTGTTAAGTCCTGAGAAGAAACCTACAGTTCTTATCACCTGTTTAAAGCATTTAGCACACCAACAATACGAATTGGTCATTAAATATTATCAATATCTAGTGTGAATGCTGGACACATACTAGGTCATGGGCTTGATGAGTTGTGGATTTGGGGCTCCATTCTTTCATACTAAAGAAAACTAAACTAACTATACCTGGTATCTGTATTTTAATTAAGAAAAAAAATGCTGGGGGGCTGGAGAGATGGCTCAGTGGTTAAAAGCATTGGCTGCTCTTGCAGAAGACCCAGGTTCAATTCCCAACACCCACATGGCAGCTGAAAATCATCCATAACTCCAGTTTCAGGGGGATCCGACACCCTCTTCTGACCTCCATGGTCA
Organism: Nannospalax galili; assembly: GCF_000622305.1. NCBI lineage: Eukaryota > Metazoa > Chordata > Mammalia > Rodentia > Spalacidae > Nannospalax > Nannospalax galili. Next base: position 1,101,349 of record NW_008348203.1, on the reverse strand, counting down.
TCAAATGACACAGGTGCACTTACATACGTATAGGTAAAACATTCATATACATTTACAAAAAGAAAAAAGAAAAAATGCTTTATAAAGACAGTGTCTTACTGCAGTTAAATATAAAGATGCATGTAGAACTTGAAAGCAGGACATTAAAAACAAAATAAACAGATTAACACAAACTATTAAGTTTCAATTATTCATCAATTAATAATAACTATCAGTGGCCGGGAGTAGTGGTACATGCTTTTGGTCCCAGCAGTAGAGGCAGGTGGATCTCTCTGAGTTCACGGCCAGCCTCATAGACATAGCAAGTTCCAGGCCAGCTGGGGCTACAGGGAGACCCTGTCTCACAAATACCAAAACAAACAAACAAACAATCAGTGAATGAAGTATCAAAGTAGGCCAAGGTACTTAAATACTTCTAGATTAAATAAAATGATAGATGAAAGAGCAAAAATCGCTGAATATAAATTCTCCTCTGGCTTTAAAAATGTTACTGAGCTTACTTACAGAGTACCTCTCAGGGTGACCTGATGGCTCATATGCATGGTCACAATGGTAGTCAGAAATATATAAATGATAACCTCAATAGCCTTTTCTCAAAGTTGTAACCAAGCTGTAAATCTCTTCTTCTAAAGGAGTGTTACATTAAAATAAACAGTGTATAACAAACAGTAGCTAATGCAAAGGAAGAAAAACAGACAGTTCTAAATTAATAAATCCTCTAAGTACTATAATGAGAACTGAGGCATCTTCATATTTACTGGATTTGGAGACAAAAGATCTTTCAAGAAAAACATGGTGGGGCTAGGGAAATGGCTCAACAGTTAAGAGCGAGTATTGCTCTTACAGAGGACCTGAGTTTGATTCCCAGAACCCATGTCTGGCAGCTCACAACTGCCTGTGACAAGAACTTGAGACGGATCCTGCACCTCTGGGCTCTGTGGGCATTTGTACTCACATGTGTACGTACACACACACACATACACACACACACACACACACACACACACACACACACAAGTAAAAACCTAAATCTAAAAAATAAATAAATTAATTAATTAAAAGCACCATCCTCTATGAAGTCTATTGAATTAACTCTCACTCAAGTCATTCAACAACTTTAACCTTATTATTAAAGCTTTGCCATATATTCTGATACTATAAGATGGTAAACTACATAAAAGTATCATGCAATCAAAAGCAGAAATGAAAAGTTCCAAACAGTGGATCACAGTTTCCTTAAAATTATGTCTACAAGAGGAATATATATTCAGTAAGTCAAAAATGTCAAAAAGACACAAGTGTGTTTACCCTTTATAACAATATCTACCCAGTTTCAGCTGCAGAGATTTTTAAGGAACTATTGGCAGCTGATTACTGCTGAGTGAGAGAGACTGATCTTTAAGGGAGTGATTCTAGATAGGTTGACTAGATTCCAGTGGATGAACTCACACTGAGAGATACCTGGGTATACAAACTTGACTTGATAGGCCTTAACATATATAATAGAAACATTAAATCTGGTGGAGGGGAGTTATAGGTGGGTGCAGATAGGGAGAGAGTCTAAATATGATTAATATGTATTGTATGAAATACACAAAAAAATCAATAAAAAATATACATTGGGATAAAAAAGAGGACTGGAGAGCTGGCTCAGTGGTTAAGATCACTGGCTGCTCTTGCAGAGGACCCAGGTTTGGGTCCCAGCACCCACATGACAGCTAACAACCCTCAGTAATTCTGGTTCCTAGGAATCTGACACCCTCTTTCAGCCTCCACAGGCACTGCATACATATGGTACATTTACATACATGCAGGCAAAGCACTCATACACATAAAATACAATAAATAATTTAAAAACCAGGAGTAGAACTAGAGAATGGTTCTACTGCTTTATCTATATGCAGGGCTTTATCAACAAAAACAGTAAACTGTTCTGCTACAATCAAATAAGAAATAAATTACTTGTCAATGTGTTAATATTTATAAAATTTAAAGTTACAAGTGATATATATAGCATTGAGTTATTCTAACTTTTAGCTTTGCAGATGGAAGAGGAAGTGTATAAATTTCAAGAAGCTGTTTTATGAAACATTTTATTTGCTGTCACTTAAAAACTAAGGTGAGAGGCTGGAGAGATGGCTCGGCAGTTTAAAGCACTGGCTACTCTTGCAGAAGACCAAGGTTTGGTTCCCAGCACCCACACAGTGGCTAACAACTGTAAGTAATTCCAGTTCCAGAAGAGTCAGTGCCCTCCTCTGACCTCTGCAGGCACTGCACACACATGGTGCACTGCACATACACTCATACACATAAAATAAAAATAAATGAATTAGTTTTAAATTTTTTAAACTAATCCTTAAAAGATTTTAGGGTTACCTCGTCAGAGGTGGAAATGTTAGAGTAGCAGAAAGCCCCATTTAAAAAAAAAAAAGAAAGTACATGAAGTTATCAGAAAAAAGTGATGCGGAGATATGGGAGGAATTGGAGGGGAGGGAGTAGGCATGGATTTGATCAAAACACCTTATATGCATGTATGAAATTCTCAGTAAGTTATTTAAATTTTTTTTAACTAAAAAGAGAGGGCTTGGGGATAAAGCTCTGTGATACAGCATTTGCCTACCATATATGAGGGCCTGAGTGGAACAAACAGCAAAAGATAGAATGAGAGTAGGTAAGTAGCAAGAGAACAAGCTAGAGCAAATGGGGAGGGAAAGGGCCATCGGGTCAACTGAAAAGAATGAGTTAAGGGTACCTTATTTTCTTTGGTATAGGAGTTACCCTTTTCATGTAAAAATTTCTGAAAATACACCTGCAAGTTTAAACTATAACAAGTTTAACTGCTAACTCTAATAGCTCTGGGAAAGTCTCATGATTGAAAAGATGGTATTTTTCCTCTTAAAATTAAAACAAAATGAAGATATTATAAAGAAGGAATAAAGGGAAGGAAGGAGCCATACTTATATATAGCCAGGCACCCACACATACAAAGACTCTGAACCTTGGCTCAAGCATCAAGTACTACAGCATTAAAAATACCTCAGGAGATCAATCGCTGTCATCAAATATCAAAATTCTACCTTAGTCCAAACTGACCAGTATTAGACTTAACCAGAAGCAACCAGTTGTTTAAAATATGCAGATCTGAAAGGACGATACTATGCTCCACTGTCATTCCTGGTTAGGATATCAAACTGAACTTGGAAGAGCATAAATGATTTGTATTTGCTAAAAATTTTAAGTCTCAAGATACACATACAATGTGAAATGCTCTGTGGAGCAGTTGGCTTAATGGATGCCATGGGGAAGTACTACTGCCATTCACAGAAAAGAAGCATATGTTTCACAGCAGCTTAAAAAAAAATCAGTGTTTTCACTGCTTCTAATAATGAAAGATGTAAACTCTAATTTCAAACTCATTCCAAAGTTGAAAATTTTCAAATTTTTTTCTTATAAATTTAGGTTAGAGACACAATGAAGTATGTGTTACTCACACCTATAATTCCCTCTTCCCTGGGGCTGGCCTCATTTTCCAGGGAGGAATTCAACCACCTTGTCTACTCTGTGGAGCAAGGAGGTGGAAGTAGTTCTCAAAGGGGATTCTCCTACTACAATAAAGTGTTCTTACAACTCTCTATGCTCTGTGGGCACATAAAACCTAAAGATAGAAGAACTACTAGGTTTTATTTTCTTCGTAAAGATTTTTATTTTGAAATTACATCTGTATGTATGACTGTGTGGCAGAACATGCATATGAGTGCAGATGCCCACCAAGTTTACCTTGAGGCCAGAAGAGGGTATCAGATCACTGGAGCTGGAGCTAGAGTTGTTTATGAGCCACCCAATGTGGGTGCTGTGTATTGAACTCAAGCCCTCTGCAAGAGCAGTACCCATTCTTAACCACTGAGCCACCTCTCAAACCCCTCTACTAGATTTAAAGTCTCAATGACATTATTTTTTTTCTCCAACAAACTTCTTTAATTTATAAACCACTTTGCCAGCACCACTATATTCTCTCCATCAGTGGTGGCATTTTTCCTTCTTTTTATTTATTTTTTGTGAATTCCATACATCTTGATCATATTTAGACCTCTTTCCCTATCAGCACCCCAATACCCCCCCCAATGGTTTTCATGCATTCTGACAATGACATTATCTTACAAGGGGCAAGCTCACAAGATTCTAAAAATTTATGCTTTGTAAACTGTAACTGGGCAAATAGTAGATTATCACTATAACCAAGTGCATTAATAGAACAACACTTTGAATTACTCTTGGTCCTCATTTTCTGTCTGTGATAAATTTCTAGTAATTATTATCTAAAAGAAAATAAATTGAATCTAGATTATTAAAGGAAAAGGGAATCTTTGTTTTAAATATTTAAAAAATCCTGTGTTTCATTCTTTCTTTTCCGAGACAGGGTTTCATTATCTATACCAAACTGGCCTTGCTATGTAGACCATGCTGGCCTCTATCTAATTCAGAGATCTATCTGCCTCTACCCCTCAAGTGCTGAGATTGTAAGTGTGTGCACCACCACTCCTGGATTAGTTGGTTTTTAAAGGAACATTCCAGGATTAAAGATTGTTACCTTTGTCTCATCTATGTGTTTAAATAAAAACAATATGGCAAGATTACAGGTTCTTTTCTCTATGTGTGTGTGCATGTTTCTGTATATGCATGTGTATGTATGCATGTGTGCATGTGTACACCAGAGGTCAATTTCAGCTGTTGTTCCTCAAAAGCTATCCACCTCCTTTTTTGAGACACAGTCTCTCGCTGCACCTGGGGGTCCCTGATTAGGTAAATTGGCTGGCCAGTGAGCACCAGGGTTCTATTATCTCTGCCTCCCCAGCACTGGGGTTACAATGTAGCATGTACCCCCAAAACTATATTTTTATGTGGGTGCTGGAGATCAAACTCAGGTTCTCACACTTGTATAGCAAATATTTTATCGACAGTCTCCCCAGTTCAAATTATAGCTGTGTTTTGAAGTTCTGAACACAGATTCTGCTTAGCAACCTCCAATCCCAAGTCTGGTCAGTTACAAATATTCTATTGCTGTCGTCGTTGTTGTTCCAGTCAGGGTCTCACATAATCCATGCTGCCTCCAACATGTTATGTAGCCAAGGCTGGCTTCTGATCCTCTTGATTCCACTTCCCAAGTGCTGGAATTATAGGCATATGCCATCATTCTTGGCTCTAATTACAAAAAAATTTAAATCAGGTATTCTAGCTAAAACAAAGAATCTCTAACAGAAAATTAAACAGAGAAGTGTTTGCTTCTCTTATGGGCTTATAAATGATGGCCTTATTAAGATAAAGGAATCTTTCCCTGGAAAAACAGAAACATCTTTGTTACGGTCCTTTTCACATTTCACACTGTACTGTTTAGTTCTATTTCAGCTCCTAGAAGAAGAGATTACATGAACTGTTATTTCCAATAACCAAGATATCTGTGCACCTGGCTGGGCAGACTGCAGAAAGGTTCTAGGCTCTTATAAGCTTAGATGTGCCAATCTCACAATATTGATTTAGGGTAGAACTGAAGACATTAGCTTGAGTAAAAGGAAGATCACAGGTGAGGAATCCTGTTTTCCACTTTTCTAGCAGCTATAGAGAATCTAGCAGTACCAAAAAAATTCTGAGCTGAAAATTGTTTCTTCTATGACTTAAAAGTGTAAATTGAGGCAATACAGCATGTCAATCACTCTGCTTTGCAAACAGACACTCAAAGCAGAGTGGATACACTGAGAGCTTTTCAAATGGCATTAGATTTTTAAAGTCCCTTTTAAAATGGGCAGCAATCACTGCAATGCTATTATATGCTATACTTTTAAAATTGTATCAAAGAAAAATGAAAGTAATCTTACTATTGTTATATTCTTTCCCTTTTATGTGATTTCAAGATTAATGTGAATTTTATGCCATATTTCAAACAAAAACTTTGTTAAGCACCGAATAAGACTTCAGTAATACAGGCAAGACATTTACTTCTCTCTTAATGAGAAACCGTCAATTGTTGGTTATTCAACATTTATTGCATTTCAAATATTTACTGACTGTACTGTTTTGTAGGTACTTAAATCATTTTTCAATCACTCAAAGAATGTAAATATTGTATATTTTAAATCTTAAGGCTAGAGAGATGAGAGATGGTTCAATGTTTAAAAGCACTGGCTCCTCTTGTAGAGGATCCAGGTTCGAGTCCCAGTACCCATATGGTGGCTAACAACTGTCCGTAACTCCAGTTCTAAGGGATCTTAACCTTTAAGCCATCTCTCCAGCTCCTATTTGTTTTTTGTTTGTTTGTTTCTTTCTTTGGTCTTTTGAGACAGGGTATCTTAGTCTGGAATTCAATATGTGGACCAGTCTGGCCTTGATCCCACAGAGATCCACCTGCCTCAGTCTCCAGAGTGCTGGGATTAAAGATATGATGGCTCCAAGACATATTCTTTGTTTAGTAGTCATTTTTAGCAGTTTCTCTAACATGGAAAACAAAATCATAACCAGTGCTTTACCTCAAGTTACAGCAAACAACCTACCTGCCCTCTGGTCATATTTATTTTTTATTTTTTGGTCATATTTATTATTTCTGAAAAATGTCCTAAATTTTCTACTTAGCATACATAATTTCAACTTTGAGAGCACTAGTAAGCGTCCTTTATCATAATTCTTACCAAGAATCTGATTACTAGATGGAATATAATGGCTAAATACCTTTGTGGTGGGCTGGAGAGAGAGTTCAGTGATTAAGTGAGCATATTGATCTTGCAAGGGACCTCAGTTCAGTTCCCAGCACCCACATCCAACCTGTAACTCCAACTCCAGAGAATCTGGTATCTCTAGCCTCCACAGAAACCTGCACTCACAACACATATACGCACACATGCAGATATACATACATTCACATAATTAAAAATAAAAACATAATGGTGCATGTCTTTAATCCCAGCACTTGGGAGGCAGAGGTAGGTGGATCTCTGTGAGTTCGAGGCCAGCCTGGTCTTCATAGTGAATCCAGGCCAGCTGGGGCTACAGAGAGACCCTGTTTCAAAAGGACCCCCCCAAAAAAATCCTTTCTAAGACAAACAATATGTTTTCTCTCAATTGTGGTTCCTAGATTTTTATACAGTCATAGAAAATCACGTATATATTTATAAAATGAAAGCAGAAGTGAAAGTGTATCAAGGGAAAGAGGGACAAATGGGAGGAAGGAAGCACAAGAAAAGGGAGAGTTAAGGTATATTCAATAGAGAATATATACCTGTATGAAAATTAATACATATATTCATCCTAAAATTCTAAATTCAATCTATAATTTGTACTCATTGAGAAATCAACAAGTAGGAAAATGAACATTTGGGCCTTTTTATAAATTTTACCTCATAATTTCTTCAACACTGGCAGTGTCCTCAATTAATGTACAAACATAAAATTGAAATTTAAGTTCCTTCCATGCCTCTGAAAACCTCCTGCCTCCATATTCCCTTGGTGCTATCACAAGGGATCCTGAGAATTAAACCTCTACCCCTGGGCAGCAGCACCCAGGCAGAACAAGAGGGTATAAAATGCTGCTGACTGCCATCTTTCATCCCTTCCTCTTCTATTCCATCCATTCCAATGGGATTCAGCAAGGAGCAGCAAAACTTTCACTTCTACCCTTGACAAGTAGCAATCAACAAAAAAGAAGTAACTTCCAAACTTCATCCAGTAATAAAGTTCCAAAGTTTATCTGAAAAAATTTCTTCCAAAATTTTCTTCCAAAAATTTCTTCATAATCTCTTCTAAACTGATTTTGTTATCATCTTAGTATTTCCCTTTGGTGCCTTCAATTTTCATTAAATCTGGAAATCTTTAGGTAATCAGATATTTAGTGATTTCTTGCTCTTATCCCCTTCAACTCAAAATGGCTTTTATTAAAAACTTTTAAAATAATTTTTAGAAATACATAAAAATTCAAGAACATCAAGAATTCATGTGAAGTATGAAGAATTTTTACTAATCCATTTGAAAGCAAACTGCTGCTATTATGTCCTATCACCCTAAAAGCTTAGGCTTGTGGGGCTGGAGAGATGGCTCAGCAGTTAAAAGCACTGGTTGCTCTCACAGAGGACATGGGTTTGGTTCCCAACACATACAGCAATTAAAAACTGTGTGTGGCTCTACTTCTGGAGGGTCTAATGCCCTCTTCTGGTCTCCACGGGCATGGCATGCACAGGTCACTTTCATACATGCAAGCAAAACACTCAAACAAATAACATAAAAATAAGTAAATAAAAGGTGGAAAAAAGCTTAGGTGTATAATTCCTCTTCCAAAGACCAATAATACAAACATGAAAATCAACACATTAGCCTACCCTATTATTGATATGTCCCATTCAATTTCACTAATGTCTTCTGTAGCAAAAGGATCTGGTCAAGTATTATGGGTTGTATTTAGTTGTCATGTTTCT
>NW_008348203.1:1089778-1092369 GCF_000622305.1 Nannospalax galili | reverse complement strand
GCACTTTTTAAAAATATTTTATTTATTATTTTTATTTTATGTGTATGAGTGTATTGCCTGCATGTATGTGAGTGCACCCGTGTCGTGCAATGCCATGGAGGTCAGACAGTTCGTAACCACCATGTGGGTGCTGGGAATCGTACCCGGGTCCTCTGCAAGAGCACTTAGTGCTCTTAACCACTGAGCCATTCTCTCCGGCCCCATGTTTCTGTAGTCTTCTTAAGCCTGAAACAGTTCTTAAAATTTCCCTAGATTTAAATTTTAATTTATTTATTTTTATTTGAGGTGTATGAGTGTTTTCCATGCATCTATGTAAGTGCACTCAAGCACGCAATAGCCAGAAGATTGGTATTGTATTCCCTGGAACTGAAATCATAGATGGTTATTAGCCACAATGTGGGTGTTAGGATCCAAATACAGGTCCTTTGCAAGAGCAGCCAGTGCTCTTGAATGCTGAGCCATTTCTCTAGCCTAAGATTTTCACAATCTTTTCAGTTGGAAGATTATAGGATAGGCAATCTCAACTGGAATTCTCTAACCTTTCTTCAAGTTATGCATTTTTAGGGGGAAGAATCACAGAAATGACACTATACTCCACAATGCTTCCCTTCAAGTGATACATACTGCATTTTACTTCTGACTGGAGTAGTATCTGCCAGGTTCCCTCATGACTATATAGCCATCAAACTTTTACCTAGTAATTTTACCATGTATTGATATTTCATGTATAAAACTGGTAATACTACAATGGTTTCCAAATGATTTTCTAATTCTCTTATTCCTTTTCTTTTTCCACTAATTTGTTATATCACTATGGACTTGATTCCTATTTTATTCAGTGAGTTATAACTTCACAATATGATTAGTTTGACACTCAAAAGATTGCCTAATGAGTGGCCCATCAAGGTAGCTTGTGTATCCTTTAGATGTTAACTCTTTCTTCTTTGAATTCTTTACTTTCTGATACAGAAGATGTATCCAGTACCCCTTGTCCTATGTTTCCCTGCTGAGGACTGGAATCAGTCATTTCTTCAGGCTAAAGCACAGATGCTTGCTTTTGTGGAACCCAATTATTCCAGAAGGAAGCAGTAGGAAAAAAGCCAAAGAGCCACCTTGTTGAGAATGGATAACGTAAACTGATTTCTCTGTTTGTACTTTTTTTCTGATTTTGCAGATGTGTATATTTTCTCAATGGTTTAATTTACTTGAACAGCAAAGCTGGCTATGTTTAAGAAAGGGAAGAGGATCCTAGCAGACACCCTGAGAGGGAGGGTTCGGACCTCCAACCTGTAGCAACTCTGAGCTCAGCAGACCACCAAGAGAGTGCCTAGTTCTGGCCTCCCTTGGAACTCCCTCTGGAAGAGGGCCTGAGAACACAGGGGACTGCCTGAGAGACCCCAATCCTGCCTCCACGTGGTAGTAAGCTTCCCCTAATTGTGCCATATAATTGTGCCATACCCATCCCCCTACCTGGGATTTCCTGAGGCCCCTCTCAAGGCCCCAGGGCAGACCTGGCTTTGGACAGACACTACCCTAAGGTAAAAGGATGGAAAAGAATATTCCAAGCAAATGGCACTAAGAAACAAGCAGGGGTTGCAATTCTAATATCTGACAAAATAGACTTCAAAGTAAAAATAATCAGAAGAGATAAGGAGGGTCACTTCATTCTGATCAAAGGAACAGTTAACCGCAATACACACATACACATAAAATAAAAAATAATAAATAAAATATTTTAAAAAGAAACAAAATCTATCTGTTTGCTGTCTGTAAGAAACCCAGCTCACCTTCAAGGAAAGGCATTACCTTAAGGTAAAAGGATGGAAAAGAATATTCCAAGCAAATATCACTAAGAAACAAGCAGGGGTTGCAATTCTAATATCTGACAAAATAGACTTCAAAGTAAAAATAATCAGAAGAGATAAGGAGGGTCACTTCATTCTGATCAAAGGAACAGTTAACCAAGAAGATATTATAATCCTCTGCACCAAACTTTGGTGCACCCAAATTCATAAAAACAACACTATAGGACTTTAAGACACAGATTAACCCCAACTTTGTAAGAGTAGGGGACTTCAATACCCCACTGTCTTCTTTAGAGAGGTCAGCTGGACAAAGAATAAACAGAGAGATGTCTGAATTAAATGATACCATACATCAAGTGGACCTAACAGACATCTTTTGAATATTCCACCCAAGCACCAAAGAATACATTTTCTACTCAGCACCCCACAGAATTTTTTCAAAAATTGGCTACATACTGGGCCACAAAACAAACCTCAACAAATACAAAAAAATTGATATAATTCCATGCATTCTGTCAGACCACAATGCAATAAAGCTCAAAATCAACGCTGGGCAAAGTCCTAGTCACTACAGGAACTGAACTCGTGGTGATTAAACAACACACTCCCTAGATGTGAAAAACATTACCATTGAAATCTACTTGACAATTTTATATCCATTCTCAGATGCCAAGGAGCTCAGAAAGTAACCGACTGTGACTAGTAATAATCAGATACACAGAGATTAAAGACACATGTGCAAAAAAATAGTAGAAAAAAGTGAATTTTAAAATTGTTCATTATATT
>NW_008348203.1:1050224-1089748 GCF_000622305.1 Nannospalax galili | reverse complement strand
AAAGTATAAAAATGCACTAAAGGTTAAAACATCATTTAATTTATGTCTTATAGGGTTTATACTGAGTACAATATTGTATAACTGTAATAATTCACCTGTAAACCTAAAAATTTACACCCAAATTTGAAAGAGATGTATCTTAGCTCAGGAAATTGTTATTGAATATGTCAATGCTGTTATAATGAAATGCTTCTTCTAAGTATGTGGTTAATAAATAAATAATTAAAAAAAAACACAACTCCTAAACAATGAGTGGGTCAAAGGAGAAATCAAGAAAGAAATAAAAGTATTCCTGGAATTCAATGAAAAGGACAATAAAACACAACACAACCTCAGGGACACATTAAAAGCAGTCCTAAGAGGTGTCCTGAATGATGAAGGGGTCAAAAGTGAAATTAAGAAAGAAATAAAAGTATTCCTGGAACTAATTGAAAAGGACAATACAACACAACAAAACCTCTCGGACACTTTAAAAGCAGTCATAAGAGGGAAGCTTTAAGTGCCTTCATTAAAAAAATCAGAAAGAACACAAAACAATACAAAGAATCAATGAATCTAAGAGCTGGTTCTTTAAAAAGCTAAACAAGATAGACAGAACTTTAGTCCAGTTAACCAAAAGAAAACAAGAGCAAATTCAAATCAATAAATTTGAAAACCTAAAAGAAATGGATATCTAAAGGCATGGGAACCACCAAAACTAAACCAAGAAGAGATTAACAGCTTAAACAGACCCATAACACAAAAAGAAATTGAAACAGTAATACAAAACCTTCCAACTAAAAAAAGCCCAGGACCAGATGGATTTACTCAGAATTCTATCAGACATTTAAAGACGATCTACATCCAATACTACTTAATTTATTCTAAAAATAGAAATGGAGGGAAAATTTCCAAATTCCTTCTATGAAGCCAGCATCACTCTCATACCAAAGCCTGGTAAGGATACAACCAAAAAAGAAAGTTTTAGACCCATATCCTTAATGAACATAGATGCAAAAATTCTCAACAAAATACTTGCAAACCAGGTACAGACACAAATCAAAAAGATCATTCACCATGATCAAGTAGGCTTTATCCCAGAGATGCAGGGATGGTTTCATATACGCAATAAATGTCATTAATCATATAAATGGACTCAAAGACAAAAATCACATTGCCATCTCAGTAGATGCAGAAAAGGCTTTAGACAAAATTCAGCATCATATATGTTCAAAGTCCTAGAGGGAATTGGACTGGAGGGAACATATCTCAAGATAATTAAAGCTATATACAACAAACCCACAGCCAACATCATTCTAAATGGAGAAAAACTGGAAGCATTCCCATTGAAATCAGGAACCAGAGAAAGCTGTCCGCTATTTCCACTCCTTTTCAGCACAGTGCTTCAAAGTTTTGCTAGAGCAATAAGACAGGAGATGGAAATTAAAGGAGTGCTAACTGGAAAAGAAGAGGTCAAATTATCACTTTTTGAAGATGATATGATACTATACCTGAGATCCCAAAAGTTTCATCAGAAAACTCCTAGAACTGATCAACACTTTCAGTATAATGGCAGGTTCTAAAATTAACCTACAAAAGTCTGTAGCCTTTCTATATATCAATAACAAGCAATCAGAGAAAGAGCACATGGAAACACTTCCATTCACAATAGCTGCAAAAATAATAAAATATCTCAAAATAAATCTGACCAAAGACATTAAAGACCTCTACAATGAAAATTTTAAATCTTTAAAGAAAGAGATTGAGGAATACACCAGAGGATGGAATTCCCTCCCATGCTCATGGATTAGAAGAATTAATATTGTGAAAATGACCATCCCACCAAAAACAATATATAGATTCAATGCACTCTCAATCAAAATCCCCATGACATACTTCACAAAATTAGAAAAAAACAATCCTTAAATTCATATGGAAGAACAAAAGATCCTGAATAGCCAAAGCAACCCTGAGCACAAAGAGCAATGCTGGGGGGATTACTATACCATATCTTAAAGTATACTACAGAGCAATAGTCATAAAAACAGCATGGTACTGGCACAAAAATAGACACATAGATCAATGGAACATTATTGAAGATCCAAACCCGAGTACATGCAGTTTCAGCCACCTGATATTTGACAAAGGTGTCAAGAACACAAAATGGAAGAGAGACAGCATCTTCAACAAATGGTGCTGGCAAATCTGGAACTCTACCTGTAGAAGAATGAAACTATATCCTTATCTTTCACCTTGCACAAAAGTCAACTCCAAATAGATCAAAGACCTCAATGTGAAACTGGAAACCCTGAAACTATTGGCAGTAACTTAAAAGATATATGTGTAGGAAAGGATTTTGTAAATTGGACAGAAATTGCTCAGGAATTAAGATCAGCAATCAACAAGTGGGACCTCATTAAACTAAAATCTTCTGCAGAGCAAAAGAAACAAAAGAGTGAAGAGAAAACCCATAGAATGGGAAAAAATCTTCACCAGAGGTTTAACATCCAGAATATATGAAGAACTCAAAAAACAAAGAAGCGGGAAACCATATGACCCAATTGAAAGAAGGGTTAAAGATCTAAACAGACAGTTCTCAAAGGAAGAAATAAAGATGGCTAAGAAACATCTCCAAAAGTGTTCAGCATTGTTAGTATTTAGGGAAATGTAAATTAAAACCACCCTAAGGTATCACCTTGCCCCAATCAGACTAACTAGGATCAAGAGAACAAATGATAGCAAATGCTGGTGAGGATGTGGAGAAAAGGGAACACTCAGTTACTGCTGGTGGGACTGCAAACTCCTGCACCCTCTATGGAAAACAGTGTGGAGAACTCTTAAAAACCTAAAAATAAACCTACCATATGACCTGGTTATACCACTCCCTGGCATATACCCAAAGGATTCATCCTATTGTAGAGACACTAGCACCACCAAGCTTGTTGCTGCTCTTTTCACAATAGCTAAGAGATGGAAGCAACCTAAGTGCCCCTCAACTGACGAGTGGTTAATGAAAATGTGGTATATTTACATAATGGAGTTCTATCCAGCAGTAAAGACATATGAAATCATGAAATTTGCAGGTAAATGGATGGATCTAGAAATTGTTATACTAAGTAGAGTAACACAGACTCAGAAAAACAAACGACTTATGCTCTCCCTCATATGTGGATCCTAGCACCAAACCCTTCTGCGTGAAATAACGACCATCATCACGACTTCAGCTGAGCCTGATCACTAAACATTGTCACAACTGGGCTTGACAGTTGTGCTCATTCATTAAAGGAGGGCCAAGGAGGGTCACTAGACCCTCACTGGAGTATCCAGCTACTCTTCTCAGCCAGCTGTATGTTATTTGGCCCTAATCACACATGGCCTCCTGGATTTGGGGAGGGCTAAAGTATACAATCTGGGAAAGGCTATGAAGAGAAGGCATGACCCATGCTGGGTGAAGGCTTTCCAGTGTGCATACCCTCTGGTCATACATACACCTCAGCAACCTTTTAGTTATCTCGGTAAGCAATCTCAATAAAGTCATTGGTTCCCCAGTAAAACTTTAATCAAACGTTGGCTTGACACTAGAAGCTTAAAAGGGAATAAGCATTGCTTAGCATCCCCAGGAAAAGAAGTCTCACAACAGATGGAAAATTTGTTAATGCTATTATGTCTCATAATTATTTTTTAAAAAGAGAAAATGCTAAAAGCATATGGAAATGGAGCTATTTTCCAAAATAGACAGAAAAAATGAGAAAGCCTAAGCAAGTGATGAAGGTCTGTGTAGGTCTGTTATGATATATAAAGGATGAGCAAAAATAATATAAACATAATCTTAAAATTTCTGTGGTCACAGTTTATTCAACTAGTTTAAGGAACAAAATATATTATCTAGTAAAGGTTTATCTGAGAATATTTGGTTTTTCACCCAAGCCTTATCTACATAGCACATGATAATTAAAAGTGCCAGACTGATGGAACTAACCTTATTGGATGTTTAACAGACATAGTTTCAGGCCTATACTATGTGGTCAGAGGGGCTTAAAGGACAGTTTTTGCCCCTTGCCCTCCAAGGTCGACTAAGTTCTAGGGGACTACGGAACATCTCTCAAAATGTCCTGTAACTGTGGTGAGTCACCTATCCTCTTGTTCAGGGAGGACATTAAGACCCCACGTGATGGACTGGAACCAGTGTCCAGTCTACAAAGAGGAGGGTCAACTCAGGGAAAATATCTCATTCATGCTTCCAAGTGAATCCAGACATGGTCAAGCAGGACCTTTGACTTATCTTCACATAGATGGAACTGGTAAAAGAAAGGAGCCAGGAGCTCCTCCCAAGCCCATGTGATCCTTGAGGAACAGATCCTCAAATGAACATAAGTGTAAAAATAAACTGATTTATTTGCGCCAACTGTATGGTCTTAAACACCCAAAAAGAAAGTACAACCAAAGAGTAAAGTCATCAGTATATTTAAGAGTTCAAGGAAGTGTAATCACTTCCTAGACATTAGGCTTAAATCTATATAAAAGTTATTTAGACAATTATTTCTCATTGATGATTTTGTTCCTAACCAGGAAATGCTGCTCAGATGTAAGACTTCAAATCTTGGTCTGCAATACTGTAGTGCCCACCTGTAGCTAAGGGAGACAATCAGCTATTGTTCTAAAATGATGGATAAATTTGTTTTCTCCCCCTATCTAGAAGCTTTTGAGAGGGAATTGACACTGATTCTAAACACTCCAACAGCTATCAAAATACCTGAAAGAAAATCCTGAATCCATCATTCTAGAGTTCAGCCTTGGAAGACAAAAGAAAAAAGAGGAGGAACCCAATAGAGGGATGCTTTTCGAAGCCCTTGTCAAGAAATTCCAGTGGACTCTCACATGAACATTTGAAAACTGCCCTGTTCTGACTTTTTTCTAGTTCCCTGTCTAGAACTTGTAATGCTAATTACTCTTGCCTTTACTTCACCTTCACAGATCCTATTCATGATTCAAGGACTTTCTTTTCCCCTTATCAGAGATAAGTGTTATGCAATTTGGGAGTCTTTTAGATAGACCCACTGAAGGAGTACTCCAATTGCCTCACCCTACATCCCTGCTCAGCATGGAAGAAGCCAGAGAGGTCTGAGTCCTGATTACCTATTGGCAATTTGGGTAACCTCTTCAGAGGATGGTGTGATAAGAATAGGAGGCAGGAGTTGGCTAGGCAGTTAGGGTAAAAAGACCCCAAAGAAAAGTAGCCAGTTTCTTGGCTGAAAGTAAAAATGTCCTTGGGCCTCTTAACAACATACTCCGTTCCAAAGGCCAAAAATGTCACAAGTATTTGGGAGCTTGTATGTAATCCTTAAAAGATTTTAGGGATACCTCTTCAGAGGGGGAATTGTTAAAGTAGCCAAACGCCCCAAGAGTAGCCAAAAATAAATAAATCAAAGAAGGAAAAAAAAAAACAGAGGTTACTGTTAATAGGTAGACTCCCCCCACCCCCAGCACAAAATTGTCAAAAAAAGGAAACCCTTGCTTTCTGAGGGTATAGTATTCTGAGTTAATTTTATTCCCAAGAAAAATACCTTTCCATTTCTTTCTTTTTAATTTTATGTGTATGCATGTATTGCTTGCATGGAGGTAAGTGCACCCATGTCGTGCAATGTCTGAGGAGGACAGAAGAGACTGCTGGATTCCCTGGAACTGGAGTTATGGACAGTTGTTAGCTGCCATGTGGGTGTTGGGATTTGAACCCAGGTCTTCTGCAAGAACAGTGTTCTTAACCTCTGAGCTATCTCTCCAGCCCTTCCTTTTAAAAAATTTTATAGTAGTTTTAGAAACTCTAAAAATAATATAAAGTATTTCAATGTGTCCCACAGTCAAATCCCCATCAACAATTTATAATAGCATATCTCTTGTCAAAATTAATGAAGCAACATAAATAATTACTAAAACCCATGTTTTATTTAAATCTCCTTAGTTTTTTCCTGGCCCCTTTTTCTTATTTTAGGATATTAGCTAGGGGGTGCCATTATATTTACTGATTATATTTTGTCTCCTTAGGTTATTCTTGGTTGTGACAGCTTCTCAGACCTTTCATGTTTTGCCCTTGAGTGTGTGAACATGTGTGTTCATATGTAACAGTCATCCTCTTTAGTTATTTCTCATTTGCAGGTCTATGTGTGTATACATGTGGGTATACAGGCGTGCATGAGTTTGTAAGCATGTGGAGGCCAAAAGTCAAACTTGGATGCTATTCTTTAGAAGCTGCTGACCTTGTTTAGAAGGCAGAGTGTCGTACTGGGACCTGGGGATTACCAAGTAGGCCTGTCTCTGCATCCTCAAAGCTGAGATTACAAGCTCATGCCATAACACTTAGACCTTTACTTTGGTGCTGGGGACCAAACTCAGGTCCTCATATCAAGCACTTTACTAAGTTGTTTCCCCAGCTTCCTTCCTCTTTTATCATGACTGTATTAGTTTCCTGTGGTTGTTGCAACAAATTACAAAAAATTTAATGTCTTGGAAAACAGAAATGTATCCATATACAGTAAAAGAGGACAGAAGTCCAAAATCAAGTTACCAGATATAATCCCTCAGAAGTCTCAAGGGGAGAATTATTCCTCAACTCTTCTAGCTCTTGGTGGCTTGAAGCAAGTCTCCATGTGAGGGTAAAGAAAATAAAATTCAGAAAAATCAAATCATGAGAAAACTTTATTAGAGCAATGAACCAATTGAGAGTATACACATTGGAGATTAGAAATGAAGGATATTAAATAAACAAAATGGGTCAGAAGAAAAGATTCACAAAGAGGATAGAAAAAAAAAGAAAAAAGAAAAAAGAAGACCTGGTGAGATGGCTCATCAAGAAAAGTGCTATGCAGTGTGAGGACTAGAGTTTGGATCACCAGAATGCACATAAATGTGGCCCGCTTGTAATCTCAGCACAGGAGAGACTTTGAGTTCCAGGTTCATGAAAAACACTTCCTTAATTTATAAGATGGAGAGCAATCCAGGAAGACACCAACCATTAAACTTGAACCTCCACATGCACACATGTGTACCTGCATGTGTATGCCCACACATTTGTGAACATACACACTCACATCCATGTACATGCAAACACACCATACACATACACAAACACACACACACATACACACACACACACACACACACACACACACACACACACACACAAAGGGGTAAGAAAGTAGTTTGTCCTGACCAGGACAAAGGAAGAGATAATAATTTATCTAGAGTTTTCTGGAAATCAATCTGAATAGAGGAGGATGAAATAGATTGGTAGCAAGCAGTCTTGGCAAGTATTTTGGAACAAGAAAGAAACATAACTGATCTAACCATCTCATTATATATATAGTGCTGATCATTTCCATTAGCCAAAACAAAACAAAACAAAAAACCATATAAGGTACCAGCAGCTTTATTATCTTTGTAATGGCATTTAACATGAACATTTTTACTAAGAGTACTTTTAGCATGGCGGGGGGGAGGAGTTAAATGGCATCTCACTTTGGAACCAAGGTTGGCCTGCAGTTCACTATACAGCTCAGGCTGACCTGAAACTCATGGCAGTTTACCTGCCCTAACACCCAACCTGCTTAGCCATTTCCCTTTTGCATCCTGATTCTAATTTTTCTTAGTCATTAAAAGAAAAAAAAAAGATAATGAAAGATGCATATCTAGTTGGAAAGACTTTGATGGATAAAAGAAGGAATCAATAAGATCTCTAAGGCATTTCAGCTCTAAACTCTGTCTTGGACTTCTCTAGGGAATCTGAGGACATCCTTTCACTTATCATTTTCACTGCTTTTTGTAAAACATTTAGTTTAATCTGCATACAATCTATATCCTGTGAAAAACTAGAAAAAGGCAGACCATAAGCACCAAATAATTTCCTATGCCATTAGGAATACAAGTACATCCAGAAAAGGAATGGTTATGACAGCTTAAAAATCCTAGGAAACAGCTGTGTGATATAATTTGGCATTTACATTTTAAACTGCTTAATCATTCCTTTTTATAGACTAGATGAAGGTTATTTTGCCTCTCTGGCATTTCCTTATATGTTAGCTGTTTTCCTCTGTCATCTGGAGCTCAGTTTCAAGGTTGAAATACATTATCATAATCACAGCCAACCAAAGGCATCCTAATTCCAAAGTCTCTATAACTTCATGCTTTACCCATCTATTGCACTTCAGTTAATGGGCCAGTGTAAAGAAGTGTGAATAAATCTAAACTTACAAATGCAATTGCCACCATTGCCTCATATTTTAAGGCCTTTTATTAAATTTGCTGTCTTCACGCTATATTATATATTGTAAAGGTGGCATGTACATAAGTCTCTTCAGAAATTAAGAGACTTTACAAAGCTGAATTTCCTAAAGTAAAGATTCCACATATTCTACCTAAATAATTTTCTATAGTCCATCTTGAAATTTTCTATTACTTCATATTTCTTTAGTTACTTCCCAAAATCAATGAAGAAAAATAACAAATGGGAATATAAATTAACTTTATTACTAAAAACCTGACTAACCTTTATGCGTTTTTCAACTGAGCCACAGGACAGGAAACATGACTAATAGTCAAGCAAAATACCAAGTCTGCGATATGGTCTATGACATTAACTGCACCATGACTAATTTGGGCTATAGCTTCTTTGTAAAATGAGAGAACTAGACATGACAGTCAGTAAATTATCTTAAGCACCAACAACCAAAACTTAACTTCTAATACTGATTATTTCACAAACTGAAGGACCCTAACAAAAATATTACCAAAATAAAAGCTCTACAGAGTCATAGCAGATCATGAAGAAAGGCGTAGAGTAAGCAATCTAAGTACACAAATATTTGAGTCAGTATGATGTTATCAACATTAACAAGAACTGTCCCTTAGATTCTATGCCAGGCATCTTCCCTACGACTTGGCCTAAATGTCATTTTATTAGAGAAGAAACCTCTCTTTCTTTAGGAGGTCTATTGCTAGCTGTATTTTCTAGGTTCTGACTGCACAAAATTTACTCTCCATAAAAACATTTCCAACAGACTATGAAATTCCTTTTTTTCTTTATTTGTTCTTGTTTAAGTTAGACCTACAGAGATGTCAACTGGACTGTGCCTTTTAGCTTTTGGAAGAACTACGTACCTCAACAGAATTTGGACAATTTGGAAAGGGTCCAGCAAATAGTCACAAAATACTGGAAAGGGGAACTTGCTCTTTGATTCTGCTGTTAAATTTTGTGTACGTTAAGACTGGAGTATTCAGTTTGTAAATGATGAGAGGGGATACTAGATCTTACTTTACCTCATTCTTCATAATACTTAACAAATTCTGAGAATATAGTAGCAAATTAATAAATGTTGAACCTGAAATAAAGATTAAAAATTTAAGAATTAACATGTGATTTAACTTTTAAAGTATGCTAACAGTCACTGTGCAGAACAAACATTTAATATGGCCTTCATTTTAATGCAAAATTTCATCTGATAAGCAGTATTGAAGTATTGGAAAGAACAGAAGCACAACAAACACAACGATGTGTCTTAATATCGCTGAGGCTCCATGTCCTCATTTGTAAAACTGAAACCAACCAAGTTTACAGGGTTGTTGTAAAGTAAAGCTAGTGTATGGAAGCATCTACTACCCCATGTGACCTATTACGTGACTTATTCCTTGGGATAACTTCAGACCTATTAGAGATAAGGCATTTTCCACTTTGCTCCATTGTCAACATACACATTTGTATTTAAGTCCTTTCTGATCACATTCCAGTTAATTTCACTTACGTACATTTCTCTCAAATATGAGCTTCATTATAAGTTGTATTAGAAGGAAAACCTTCAAAACTTTAAGGTTAGAGAAAAATCAGTTTTACATTTCACTGCTTTTCTCAAATCCTACAATGGTAAATTTATGACACTAAGCACTGAAGTTTATGAAGCAGTAAATAGTTTTTGTGGTTGATTAGACATTTCTGTTTCACTTCAATACGCTAGTACCATGGCATTACCCCTTAATTAAATGCTTAATTATGTTACACAAGACCTTTTCTGGTCCTACATCTTCTAGAAAATATTACAATGTAGGGTGAAGGGAACAGAGAAAGTTAAATTATTGGAGGCGATATTGTTAATACTAAACTTCTCAAAGCTAAGTCAACAAAATGAGATAAAAAAAATTTTACACTTTTAAAGACTTTAAAAAGTATAGCAAAAAAAAAATCATATTAAAAGTTTTCCTCTGAAAAGATAATCAGGATGGGTGTGGTGGCACATACCTTTAATTCCAGTAATTGGGAGGCAGTGGCAGGTAGATTTTTGTAAGTTTAAGGCCAACCTGGTCTACAGAGCAAATTCCAGGCCAACTAGAGCTACATAATGAGATCCTGTCTCAAAAAAGTAACCACCAGGGGCTGGAGAAATGGCTCAGTGGTTAAGAACACTTGCTGTTCTTCCAGAGGACCCGTGCTCAATTCCTAGCACCCACATGGTGGCTAACAACAGTCCATAACTCCAGTTCCAGGGGATCTGACACCATCTTCTGGCCTCTGCAGGCATTGTACACACGTGGTGCAGGCAATGCAGTCATACACATAAAATAAAAACAATAAATAAAATATAAAAAAAAACCTAACCAACAAACAAAAAAATTCTAACTTAAATGTTCTAAGTTTCAGAGGCATAAGTAAAACCACAAACATCAGATAAAAGGAGATGGTGTGGGGGGGTGTATGTATTTTTGAGTGGGTGTGTGCGTATATGAGAGCAGGTGTGCATGCAAATATGCATGAAGCCATTTGAGCCATGAAGAGGTTGACATTGGGTGAATTCTTATATCACTCTCCACCTTATATTTTTGAGACAGGATCTCTCACCAAACCTGGATTCAGCTAGGCTGGTTGGCCAGCAAACTCCAGGGATCTGCTTGTCTTATTCCATAGCATTAGGGTTACAGACACACAATGCCACATAGAGCTTTTATGTGGGTGCTTTTATGTGGGTGTTATGCTTGTATGGCAGGCACCTTACTGAATGAACCATTTCCCTAGCCTCTTTAATTTTATTTTTAAAACTATCCCTTGTTTGTTTCTTTTTGTAATGTTGGTGATAGAACCCAGGGCCTCACACATGACAAGCAAGCACTCTACCACTGAGCTGTATCTCTAGCTCCTTTTCCAATTCTTGCTGAAAATAATTATTTAGAAGTCTTTTTATAATTTTCATTTCATACTGGTAGTATAGCGCTTGACTAGCAAAGATCATAATGGTATTAGATTATAGTATAATAAAAGACAGACTATGTCTCATCTCCTTTATGGAAGTTTTTATTCCTGGGAAAGTCAAAAGTTAAAGGAGAAACTTCAGAAAACCTCTAAAATTATCCTCATGTCTCTGTAGTTCATACAAAGTTCAACTGCCACCACTATATTTTGACTAATTCAAGAAGCAAATGGTAAGTCTTTACTTCCACATAGACAGGAAGAATGATACAGAAGGCTACCACAAAGTCTAATTCATACAGATATTGTGCTTTCCAGAGAGGAAAAAAAAAATCTATCTTTACAGCTCAAAATGTATAGCTGATCACAGATTGAAAATGATAGAGATACACAAATGTAGTACTATAATAAGGTGAAGGAAGTGGTCACAGAGAAGATAAACAATCTCATACCAGTTTCTAGTCCCTGCTCTCATTACATTTAAGCCACCAAAAAAAAAAAAAAAGGAAAAAAAAAAAAAGCCTTGATAAGCAGTTTTTTTCTGATCTGTGCACTAAATACAAAATAGTACTTGTACCACCTATTTTTTGGTTGCTTGACAAAATGACAAAAGCATCTTAAGAAAAGAAGGGTTTGTTTTGGCTCACAATTTTAGTGTACAGTTCATTATGGCAGGAAAGGCACAGCTGTGGGAGAATGAGAACTGGTCACATTGCATCAGCAGTCAGGAAGAGAACAATGAATTCTGGTGCTCAGATAGCTTCTTTTTATGCAGTCCTTTAGTCACAAACACAGGTCCATGGAATGGTGTCCCCTGTACTTAGGGTGGGACTTCCCACCTCAAGTAACCCTATTTAGAAACCACCTCACAGACAATTCCAGAGGTTTGTCTCCCAGGTAATTCTAGATCCTGTCAAGTTGACAGCATGAACCATCATGGCTATTTCACAGGTTTACTCAGTTAATTTGTTGTTGTATATTTTTGACTTGCTATTAAAACCTTTTAATGTGGGGCTGGAGAAATGACTCAGTGGTTAAGAACACTGACTGTTCTTGCAGAAGACCCGGATTCAGATCCCAGCACCCACATGGCAGCTACCAACTGTCTGTAACTCCAGTTCCAGGGGATCCGACACCCTCTTCCATAAAAACAAAACAAAACCATTAATGTGCTTGATATAAGTTAACTATTACCCATACTAATGGAAGAGGGCATAGTGGTAAGCCAAAACATTAATTTCACGACTTGGGAGAAACACAAAAAGGGAGTGTGAGGATATGAAGAGGAATATTCTCATATTCTCAAAATACAATATACATGTGTACAAAGTTTGAAATTACAATTTTTAAAAGTTCAAAATTTTAAATATTCAAGTAGAATGATGAAAGAACTTAACTCATGATATATGGGTAAGTAGGTCTATTCTACCTGGAAAAATCTACATAGAAAGGAGGAAAAAGTGCTAAAAATATGTGAGTTCTCATTCCAGAGTGTTAAGATGTAAATTAATGCATCAAAGTTGCAAGGAGGCAAATTTTGGTACACTATATGGAAAACTATTTATTTGTAATGTTACCACAGCATTAACACTTGAGATATAATCTGTATTATTTTCCTTTACAGGCATGTGTAGTCAGTCAGACATCCAATAGGCTCTGGAGGAACCCCTTCACCTAAGGCTCAGGGAACACGACAGAAGAGGGGGTAGAAAGATTGCAAGAGCCTGAGGACCAGGATGCCTGCTGTGAGATACTGTTTCCTCCTTCCTGACATGACAGAGAAGATGCATCCATGAAATCTCAACAATATGATTGCCCAAATAAGACCTGCATAGTTACACCACCAGTCAGGAGGCCAATGTAGAGGGGGAAATTTTCACAAGGCTCTACCCTAGATAAAGAACTACAAGCAATTAATGGCTGCTGAGAAAGTGAGAATCTGTTTTCTCTAGGGACTATATGTTACTCAATCCCAAGTACACATGTACATACAAGCAACACTAAATGGACTCAGGTTGTATATGTGTGTGTGTGTGTGAGAGAGAGAGAGAGAGAGAGAGAGAGAGAGAGAGAGAGAGAGAATTAGTTCTGAAGAAACCAAAGAGCTTGAATTAGTTCTGAAGTAACCAAAGAGTTCACTGCTGATTTTGAAAGTTCCTAAATAAAAGAAGTAAAAGAAACCAAAACTGGTTCTAACTGCTACACAGGAAACTTTTGATGGGTACACAGAGAATTCCAGGAGAGCTTGTGATACTAATGGGAAAAAGTTTACTTCACGTGACATACCTACAACATAGAGATTAAAAATTCTTTGAAATATTTCAACTTTTAAGAAGTTTTAAGGAATAGAAAGGATCATATCAACCACTTCAACTATCCAACATACAAAATCAAATTGCTGAATCAGACCTCTGTAATTCTGTGTAACATTAACCTCTCCAAAATAGTTATTTCTATCCCACAAAGCTATTTTATCTGTCTTAATGTTACTGGCTTCCCTATACCAAGTTAAAGATGCACTCAATCAGAGCACAGCAAAATGATCACCATTGGTGGCTGTATTACTATTATAATCTTTACTATTTCTTTCTTCACTTTCTTCATGTGCAAAAGGAAGTCATTTTCAGTGGAAAGTATCATTAAAGGTCAATGAAAAGGGACGGAGAGATGGTTCAGCAGTTAAGAGCACATGCTGTTCTTGCAGAGGACCTGGGTCCAGTTCTCAGCATGCATATGGCAGCTCGCAACCACCTGAAACTCTACTTCCAGGCGATTTGAAGCTCTCTTCTGACCTCCTTGGCCACCAGGCCTGGACATGGTACACATACATAGATGGAGGCAAACACTTGTACACATAAAATAAAAATAAATCATTTTAAAAGTCAACAACAACAACAACAAAAAAAAACAGGGTCAATATAAGGTTCTATTATAAATACAAAAGTACCCTTTTCTAACAAAAAATATGCTTCCTAGAGTAGTCATAGTTTGTTTTTTTCTATCACTGAAATTGCTATAATATAATATAATGTAATATAATTATTAAAAAGAGCTTATTAAAGATTCTCTATGGCAAGACTGGCGACCTCCCTTGTCATCCATGAATTGAACCTCAAGATCTAAGTTTCCTCTTTTTTGGCCCTTGTGTCACTACTACTAAGGAAACTCATGACCTTAATGTCTATTTATCACCTACTATCACTGCTAGCAAATAACTTGGTACAGAATTTAATAATAAATATTTGTCTATTCCCACCATAGTGCAGTTATTTTATATATAGTTCTTTCCAACACTGGCCTCTTCAAGAATAAAATGCTTTATCTTACTGATTTTATATCTCTAGTGTGGAACATAAGCTTGCACATAATAGGCCCTAGAGAAACATTTACAAAAGCATTTAATAATCACTACAAAATCCTCTAGAGGAATAATTCTACTATTCACTAGAATTTTTATATCCAAGGTGTTTACAGACAAAATAAAGTAGAAAATCAACACCAACAACCAGTACAGCTCACTGGGTTTCATAGCCAGGTAGTTAAACCATCTTATCTAGAATAGCTGCTTGAGCCTATTATTTCTCTGTACTGAATTTTAAGACTTAAGAAGTAGACAATGATATCTTTACAGCCAGCATCACATCTTATTTATCTCTGTACTTCTAATATGAGTGCAATAAATTTTTGCTCAGTAAATGCATTAAATTGATCCACAATGTATTTTTCATAGTTTTTCAGAGCGTCTAAAAATAATTTCTAATATGTATCCATAACCCGTATAGGAAAATACTAAAATGCCTTCCTTGCTAGTGTCTGCAAGATAATTTGGTGCAAAGCAATGATGTATCAAATTGAATTGAGTCCCATATACAGTGAAATCTGAAAACACAAGGGAAAGTCATCTATACTACATTCTCTTGAAATCTTTTTCTTAGTGTGGCCATGGCAAACAGGTGGAGCAGAGCTGTCAAATTTTTTTATTTATGAGGGACAAATGAACAGTGATAGGGCCACTGAAAAGCCAGCAGCAGTTAACTTTCTTGTAAAGACTATATTTGCTTGGCAAATTAAAGTTCCCAGGAAGAAGTGCTACCTTTCTGTTTTGGAACTGATTATAGAAAGATGTTCCTAAGATCTTGGAATTTATTTTCCCTCAATAATACACAAACCAAATGTTCTCAGTTTATAAGATGAGTAATGATTTTTCCAACTGGGGTTTGATAATCCAGTTTAATGCCTTTCTCCCTCACACTGATTAAGATTCTTTGATATAATTTAGTTCATCCTGAAACATATTCAACATAAAATTTAGTTACATTACGTGGTGGTAGTTTGGTTTTTAAGAATGGATTAAGAATAAAAATGGGTACAAATATAAGGTGACACACTGTGTAAACATAACAAAGACACAACTTTCAATTTTTTAAAGTTATACTCACAGACTAACTGCTATAGATACTTTCATTTATTAAATGTTCTAAATTGTTAAGAGAATCTAACCTCAAAATATTCTCTAGATTATAGGTGATATAATCCTTCCAATTACCAAGCCATTTTAGCCTTCTGTCTTTTAGCACTTAACATCCCCACCTGCTTCCCTCTGTCTCTGTGTGTGTACATACAAACACACAGACACACACACACACACACACAGAGAGAGAGAGATTTTAGAGAATATAATGAACACTAAAATTATTTGTTAACTTTGATAAAAGAGACTCAAAAACATTAATAATGAACATTTTCAATTACTCTTTTATGACGACAAGCCATAACACTTTGGATCCTGATAATATTTCAAAGATTAAATTTGGAGATTTTATATTAGGAGAAACAAAGTACAAAAAACATCTCCAATAAAAAGAGAAATGCCAGAATCATTTAAAAAGTTACACCCACTTTGTAAAAATGAAAAAAAAATCTACATTTTTTTTTCCTATCATAAGCAAAGTGAAGGGCTTACAAAGTGTGCTTTGAGACTCCCTCTTCTTTATTTAACCCGTGCTTTCCATCTGATCACAGCATTCTGCAGGAATAGTTCTTTCATCACAAAAGCTTATTTTCTAGTTTAGGTCCTATTTAATAACCTACTGAAAAGAAAAGTCTCTATGGTGTTAATAATGTTCTGAAACCAACAAGCTCTTATTGTCCACCAACAAGGTCTGTCTTCTGTTTTTTTTTTTAAAAAAATTATTATTTTTATTTTATGTGTATGAGTACATTAACTGCATGTATGTAAGTGCATGCCCACGGAAGTCAACAGAGGGCATCAGATCCCCTGGAACTAGAGTTAAGGACAGTTGTTAGCCACTATGTGGGTTCTGAGACTCGAATCCACATCCTCTGGAAGAACAGCAAGTGCTCTTGACCACTGAGCCATCTCTCCAACTCCACAGTCTGTCTTAATCCTCTACCATTTAGGAAGTAGCTCAACATGTAAAATACATTTAAAAAAAAAACTTATTGGTGACAAATAAGCTCATACTACAGGTAAATGGAACAAAAACGATTTCATGCCCTGTATTTTGGAAAATCTTCAGAAGCTGATTTAAGGAAAATTGATCTCACTATTATTTGTCTCAAGTAAATAAACATATTCAACAACAAAGTACATTCAAGAATACTTTTCAAGAGGTTGAAGAGGTTAAGTAACGGTTAAGAGCACTGGCTGCTCTTCCAGAGGACCTGGATTTGGTTCCCAGCACTCACATGGCAACTAACAACCACCCATAACTCCAGTTCCAGGGGATCTGACACTTTCTTCTGGCTTCTACAGGCATTGTACACAAGCAGTGCACCTACATACATGTAGACAAAACACTCATACATATAAAATAAAAATAAATTTGGTTTTAAAAAATACTTACCAAATATGAACAATATGAACAAATGTGAACAAAGAAATATGAACAAAGAAAATCCAAACATTTTTCATGAAGTTCGCTGTTTTCCATAGTAATAACACTATTAGACAAACTGTACTTTGGAGAAAAAAAATAAAAATTACCCAATTTTTTTTTGTTTTGAGACAGGGTCTCCCTGTAGCCCCAACTGGCCTGGAACTCACTATGTAGACCAGGCTGGCCTAGAACTCACAGAGATCCACCTGCCTCTGCCTCCCGAGTGCTGAGACTAAAGGTGTGTGCCACCATGCCTGGCTTAAATCACCCAAATTTTGAAAATAAGAAAACAACTATAAGTATTAAGTTAAACTGGTCATTGTATTCCCCAAAATACAATTCTAAATCAGTTAAATTGTTATTAGGGTAACAGCGAATTTGTTCTGAAATCCTAATTAAATAAAAAACTAAATAAATCATTCTAAATTCCAATGCCAATAAGATAAAAACTCAAATATGGTTTTAAAAGATTCTAAATATCCAAATTTATCAACTAATTTTATGTAAGTAGATAATTATGAAACAAATTCATTTAAAAAAATTTTTTTTATTATTTTTATTTTATGTGTATGCGTGTATTGCCTGCATGTAGGTAAGTGCGACCGTGTCCTGCAATGCCCACGGAGGACAGAAGAGGCTGTTGGATCCCCTGGAACTGGAGTTATGGACAAATTCATTTTTTAACAAATATATATGGCAGTCACTAATATTAAGCATTAGTGCAACATTATACTACTAATAATACAGTATGACCAAAATAAAACATTTTAATTGAACAGCAGAAAGACTAGATATATTGCTGAATTCTTTTGTGAACTGTGAAAAACTAAAATGCTAAACTAAGTGAAAAAAAAACCTTTATGAATGCTAGAGTTTCCTGTTTTATAAAATCAGTCATTAAAGATTTTAAGAAAAAAAATATTATAAAATCCAAAGATAAAATGATTAACATTAAGAAAAGTATTCATAATATACTTTGGAGATTTAAATTGATAAGAATGTTATTTAAGCTGGGCATGGTGGCACATGTCTTTAATCCCAGCACTTGGGAGACAGAGGCAGGTGGATCTCTGTGAGTTCAAGGCCAGCCTGGTGTTCCTAGTGAGTTCCAAGACAGCTGGGGCTACAGGGAGACCATGCCTCAAAAAACATTGAAAAAAAAAAAAAAAAAGAAGAATGTTATTTAAAAAAAGAAAGAAAGAAACACATCTTGGCCAACATACCCTCAAAGAACAGTTTATGTGGACTTCAAGAATGCTCTGATATCACAAATAACAGCTCAACTTCCTCATAGCTTCTCTAGGACCACTACCCTGCAGTACCAATAGAGATGTGTCTAATCTGATAATGGAACCTTCATTCTCCAATAACACGACTCAGGGTCACTTTAAAATATAACACACAGACTTTAATCCACTGACTGGCCCATTAGTACATTCACATTTTAACCAAAAAAAAAGCTTCTCAAATTCTCAATTTCTTTTTCAATGGAAAAAAAATGCAGATAACAGATACAAAGCTTCTAGCCATATAAATCTTATAAGATTTCTGATACAATTATATATTTTTAATATACTATAAAACTGTATAGTAAACTTATCTTTAAAGAAATTCTAAAATAAGATCTCATTCTATAACGAAGTAAAAGGAGAATTGATACCAAGTACATAAAAAAACAAAAGACCTCAACTAAAGGTCTTATGTAACTGACATTTTTTATGTTCACCATTTAAAATGCTCTCTATAATAGCACCTTAAACTGAAACAAATTAAATATCACCAAAGTAATAAATTGAAAATACAAAGTAAAGAAAATCAAATACTATATTTATTAGCTACCTGCCATATGGTAAGAGGCACAGCAGAAGAAATTTATAATTAGGAAGTTTTACTGATGAGTAAAGTGAAGCACTGAAACTGATTCAGTATCAGTGCTGACATTCAAGTCAGTCTGAATGGTACCAAAGATGGTTCCTTCTGTGGTGCCACACACAACTCACAAGCAGTAATCAAGAAATTGGGAAATGAGGCTGAAGAGATGGCTCCACAGTTAAGAGCAATGAATGCTTTTGCAGAGGACCTGAGTTCTGTTCCCAGCACCCACATGGCTACTAACAGCGGTCTGTAACTCCAGTTCCAGGGGAATCTGATGCCTTCTTCTGACCTCTGTGGGCATTGCATGACAACAGTGCATTTACACACAGGCAATACACTCATGCACATGAAATAAAAATAAATAAAATATTTTTAAAAAAGAAATTGGGAAAGCATAAATATTGTAGACAGATGGTTTTGAAACATAAGAATTCTTTTCATTTAAATAGTCAGGTAGAATCAACAAAAACACCTATTTTGGATCACTGGAAAACTGTCAGGCAGAGAAAGTAAACCAAACATAGAAAGTATTTATTTACCACAAGCTATATAGTAGATACAAAAAACTACAGATAATGCAGAAAGCCTTAGACACAAAAACTGTTCATGCATTAAACTTTTCCAGAATCTAAAATGTAAAATGAGGCTACTTTCATGAAAAAGAAACAAATCACATTTATTTTTCATTAATGGACTAAAGTACATTTGATAGGCTGTAAAATGATTCTTATTTATAGAATAGCTGTCATTACAAATTTGTAATTGATTTGTAAAGTATGATTTGGAAACAAAATGCAGAGAAAAAGAAAACAATTTTATCTTGGCCAGCAACCATCAAAACTACCTGGAGATAGTCTCATCAGAGCATAGCATGTACATTTCCATTTCCTAGTTACTGTCCAAGGACTAAGCATGCCAAACAGTACTGGTTACTAGTCTTGACTAACACAGCACAAGATTACCAAGGGTTTTATTTGTTGTTTAGGAACTCAAACAATATAGATTGTCTACAGCCAAGTCTAAATTCTAGACCAACTTTTTTCTCCCACTCCCTGCCAACCAGCACACTTTGGACTACTACATGTCTGGCCTATGTTAGAGTGAGTTTGTTTGTAAGTGTTCTAATTTGATATAATCAAGCAAATCAGACAGTAAATAGAGAAGAAAATTACAGTACATTCTAATGACACGGACAAAAGAAGTTCAGGATATCAACAGTGCAGCTCACTGTGACTAGTTTAGTTAGGATGGCCATTCTGTTGAGCTATATTGCAGTTTTTCCTTGAGTACATTAGTAATGAGTTAAATAGAGCAGAAAACTAAGAAAAAATGCGTCTTTCAGCACCAAATTTATCAAGGATGTAAACAAAGCACATTTGTACAACGTACAAAGGAAAACAAGATGATGGGGGAAATGCAAGATATAATTCTCTCTAGTTTGAAAAAAAAAAGTATAATTTCTTTTGAATCAATTTTAGTAGCCAATTAACTAAATCTTGGTTCTAAACTGAGGATTGGAATTTCTCACCCTCTAGAAACACAAATAACTTGAAATCAGGAGAAATGCAGAAGCAGAATTTTTTTTACATTTAAAAGTAATAAATAGAGAATTTGAAAAATACTGGCATGTATAAAGAAAACACAAATCACCAGCAATCCTATACAACAGAGCTCTATTGATTGCTATTGGAAGTTGATAACTATTAACAAGTTAATGTAATTATTTTCTCAAATATGAGGTACAAATCCAGAATCAAACCACTTCACCTCACTGGTCCAAGCTACTATCAGCTCTCAACAGCCTCTTTGTGCTTCCATTCCTGCTCCTCTCTTGTATAATCAATATAGTCAAAACAACCTTCTAAAATACATCAGTCATGGTTCATTCCTTTCTTCAAAATCTACAGTGGCTTCTCATCTCATCACACACCAAAGGCCAAAGTGCTCACAATGGCCAAGCAAGGTCCTTAATTTTCACCCTCAACTAACACTTCATTTCCCGATTTCCCAAACACTTCCCCCTCTGGTTTATCTGTACCAGATAATCTGATCTCCCTGTTCTTGCTGAAATGCCTACCATCCCCTCTACCAGGAACACTCTTCATTGCAATCTTCCTCACTATCTTGTCAGATCTCTAACCAAATGTCATTCTTTCAGAAACTTCCCTGAGTTAACCTTACCTAATAAAGTAGCAATCCTCCACTCACCTGCCACTTGGTACACTTTTATCACCCTTACTCTGTTAAGACTTTTCTCCACAGCACTTATCACCCACTGACAAATCAATTTTTCTCTATTAAAATATCAGTTCCACAACAAGTGAAACAGACAAATAGCCTGTTTCACTTTTTCCCCACTTAGTGATTTATCTATAGGTCCAACAGCAAGATCTGGGGTATAGCAGGAACTTATGAACCAAGTATTACAGACACAGAGAAAGAGGCAGAGACAAAGAGATACAGAGACAGAGACACAGAAATGTATTTACAACTTGATTATATATCTGCACAGGTATTTCCTTGAATTTTTTCACATTAAAAATTTTTTTGTGGGGCTGGAGAGATGGCTTAGCAGTTAAGAGCACTGGCTGTTCTTGCAGAAGACAGGAGTTTAAATCCCAGCACCCACATGGCAGAGAACAACCGTCCATAACTCCAGTACCAGGGGAATCCAATGCCCTCTTCTGACCTCTGTGGGCATTGCACCATACAGGTGCACTTACACACATGCAGGCATAACACTTATACACATAAAATAAAAATAAATAAATCAAAAAGTTTTTTAAAGAGTTTTTTGTTTTGAGTTTTTAAATTTTATTTTATTTTTTTGAGACAGGGTCTCTCTACAGCCCCAGCTAGCCTAGAACTCAACGCTGACCTTGAACTCACAGAGATCCCCTTGCCTCTGCCTCCCAAGTGCTGGGATCAAAGGCAAGCACTGCCACGCCCAGCTTTTTTATTTTTATCTATTTATTTTTGTTGTCTTAAATATTTTTTATTATTTTTATTTTATGTGTATGAGTGTATTGCCTGCAAGTATATGAGTGCACCTGTGTCATGCAATGCTGTGGAGGTCAGAAGAGGGCTTCAGATTTCCCTGGAATTAGAGTTAAGGTCAGTTCATAGACGCCATGTGGGTGTTGGGAATTGAACCCGGGTCCTCTGCAAAAGCAGTCAGTGCTCTTAACCACTGAGCCATCTCTCCAGCCCCCACCACCCATTTATTTGGTTTGAGACATAGTTTCCCAGTAGCTCCAGTTGACCTGGAACTTGCTCTGTAGACCAGGATTGCCCCAATCTCACAAGATCTGCTTGCCTCTACCTCCCAAATACTGGGATAAAAGGGGTGTGCCAGCACACCCAGCTAATATTTTATTATTTTATCCATCTTAAATCTTAGTTTATGGTGTATACTACAACTCTAATTTTATAGTCCTGCAATTTCTAAATCAATATTCCTGGCACTATTTGTTTATTAATTCATTTTTTTTCTCCCAATGAAATGGTAACCCTATCAAACATGAACATGTTTATTTTCAGGACTTTAGCTTTTTTCATTCTTAATTCTTTACCATGTGATTTTAACTACAGCAAAACTTGAAAATTCTTCTAATTCATGAAAGCAAAATTCAAACTTCATAATTTTCCCCTGTAGATCAACTTCAAAAAATTTGTTTCACCTATTCCATCCCACCTCATTTTAATCAAAAAGTTAATTAGGATTTCATGACTAATGAAATGGCTCAGTTGATAAAGTACTTGCTGAGTAAAGCATGAGGACCAGAGTTTGATCTCCAAACCCACACAATAAAGGCAGGTTCAGGGGCTGAAGAGATAGCTCAGTGGTTAAGTGCAATTGCTGCTCTTCCAGAGGATCTGCGTTCAGTTCCCAGCACCTACATCAGGTGACTCATAACCACTGTAACTTCAGCTCCAAGGGATCCAATGCCCTCTTCTGGCCTCCATAGGCACTCTTACACAGGTGCCATTCACTCACACAAATACACATATAAAAATTAATCTTAAAGAAAAAAGCCATATTCAGATGCACACACCTAAAATCCCAGTGCTAAGGAGATGGAGCTGTGACAAAGTGTGGGGCTTGGTGGCCAGCCAGTCTAGAAAACACTGGCAATCTATAGGTTCAGTGAAAGACCTTATAGCAAAAAGGTCACACTGGAGAGTGATTAAGGAAGATACCTGATATTGACCTCTGGCTTCCACATGCCATATATGACATACACATGCACACAAAAATTAGCTATTTAGAATTTTGACTGCAATTGTACTAAATTTATAGATGTGGAAAGAAGCTATTTAATAGTGGTTTTCCTTATCAAGAGATAATCTTTGTCTCTCTACATGTGTTTGTGTATGTGTGTAGTATATTTGTGTGAGTAGTGTATGCACGTATGCAAATGTACATGGATGTCCTGAGCTCATGCATGAGCAGTGGCCAGAGAAGGACACTGATTGTCCTGTTATTGTTTTCCACCTTATTTCCTTGAGACAGGGTATCTCTCCTAGAGTCTATTGGATTTTGGTAAGCTGGCTGGCCAGCAAGCTCTAGTAACCATCTCTGCCACCATTCCCTCATTCCTTTCCCCAGAGGTGGAGTTATACACACACATGCTATATTTGGCTTTTGCATAGGTACCTGGGATCCAAACTCAAGTCCTCATGCTTCAGCAGCAAGTGCTCTTACCCACTCATTTCCCCCAGCCCTCACTTTCTTGTTTCTTTATAAATACTTAAGGGATTTTTTTTTCCATTACAGTATCTATTTAGTGCTTGAATGTTAAAAAAAAAATTACTGATTTTAGTAAATTTATGTTGTAACCAACTAAAGAACTTAATACTAATTCAAATAGCTTTCAAGGTATTGGAATCTTCAAAATATTATTTTATCTAGAATGACTATCCACACACATACAGTCCTTCTGGTCCTCACTATCTTTTATTCTAGAAGCCCTTCCTTCTTGCCACCTTTCTACATTGTTGTACCTAAATGTCATTATTTCTCACCAGTGGAAAAATCTTGGATTTATTCAGCATCTTTTCTACCCATAATCCAGAGGTTTCTTGCTCACTGGAGAATTTATGAACTCTTTTTTCAAAATTTATTGTTTTTATTTTATGTGTATGCGTGTATTGCCTGCATGTAGGTAAGTACACCCATGTCATGTAATGCCCACGGAGGTCAGAAGAGGCTCTCAGATGCCCTGGGACTAGAGTTACGGACAGCTGTTAGCTGCCATGTGGATGCGGGGATTCAAACACAGGTTTTCTGCAAGAACAACCAGTGTTCTTAACTACTGAGCCATCTCTCCAGCCCCCAATTTATGAACTCTTTAATACCTTAAACAATTCAGTTCCTTTCATATTGTCTCTAACAGAAATACTTCTAATTTTGAAAAGTCTTGCAGAAAATGTTTTCATCTTTCTTTGTGTTAGCTTGGGGTGAGCTGTGCTTTCTTCTGTTAAAACCAGGTGATATCACGGAGGCAGGAGTCAATAAACAATCCAGAACTGATTTATATTTCATATAAAATTCATTTAAATGCATCTTTTTAGTTTATTTGTTTTTTTGAGACAGGGTCTCCCAGTAGCCCCAGCTGGCTTAGAACTCACTATGTAGACCAGGCTGGCCTCGAACTCACAGAGATCTACCTGCCTCTGCCTCCCAAGAGCTGGGATTAAAAGGCATGCACCACCACACCCAGCTCTTAAATGTGTTTTCAAAGCCTACATGTTTACATTGATTATGACACATATCAATGATTTAAATCTAACACTTCAGAGGAATCCTTGAGACTGCAAGATGGCTCAGTGGACAAGAGGTCTTGCTCTGCCAACTTGGAAGACCTAAGTTTGAAATCCAAGCACCCACATAAAAAGCTGTGCATAGCTATGCACACCTGTAACCAGACCACTGAGAGACGAAAGGAGGATCTGGAGCACTCACTGGTCAAAAGACCTAGCCAGTTCAGTGAGAGATCCTGTCTCAAGGCACTACAATAGAAAGCAACAGAGGAGGACATCTAACATCTTGCTCTGGCCTCTGTGTGTGAACATGAGTGCATGCACCTACACACTTACATGCACGCATCACACACACAAAGGAATCTATACTGAAGAAAGTAACAGGTGAGATAATGAAAATAAACCACATGGGCTTCATTCAAAATTGCCTTCCTGTGTTATTTGGTGAGTCTCTTGGACTACCTTAACCAACACCTTGAAGAGAGGTTTCTCCTGTCTGGCACTGTGTTTCTTGTTATATAGCCTTCAGCTATACACATACACTCATGTACAGATATTGTGTGTTATTTTTCAGTAGACTTTTAAACTAATACATTTCCCTCTGGTTTTTCATATCACCTAAGCATTATTTATCTCTCATCTCTCTCCCCCTGTCTAACTCTCCTTCCTCCTTTCCCCAAAGTACCCCTATTTTTCCCATTTTTGCCCTTGACAATACCTGTCTCCTATTATCCCCGCCTCTTGAGCTCCTTCTTCAACTTTACCCCTATGGTTCTTTGTATATCCTTCCCTCTTCCCTTCCCAGTTAAATGCTCCCCTTTTCCCAATTTCACCCTCGGTACTATCTATCTCCTACTATCTGATAGGTAGAGAATGGGCGGGAGCGAGCGGCGCAGATGGAGAGCATGAGCAGTTGGATGAAGCACGGAGGCTCAGATGGAATCCTCACAGATTTATTTCGCTCGGGGCACCTTTCCCTCGGGAAGGGAAAGATGTCCACGAAGGGAAAGAATGTAAGGGAAGAGAAGGGAAGGGAAGGGGGAAAGGGAAAGGGGAAAGGGGAAGGGGAAAGGGGGAAGGGGGAAGGGGGAAGGGAAGGGAGTCAGGGAAAGATGTCCAGGAAAGAAGAAGATGTCCACGGGTTGTGAGCTGGGGCTTTACATATGAGGGCTTTAGGGTGTGGAATCAGGGAGGGGGAAGCAGGTAGGATTAGGGTGTGGAATCAGGGAGGGGGAAGCAGGTAGGATTAGGGTGTGGAATCAGGGAGGGGGAAGCAGGTAGGATTAGGGTGTGGAATCAGGGAGGGGGAAGCAGGTAGGATTAGGGTGTGGAATCAGGGAGGGGGAAGCAGGTAGGATTAGGGTGTGGAATCAGGGAGGGGGAAGCAGGTAGGATTAGGGTGTGGAATCATGGAGGGGGAAGCAGGTAGGATTAGGGTGTGGAAGTGTCTTCTTTTCCTCTTAAGATAAGAGGAACTCTGCTTATCTTTGGAGGTCAGAGGAAAGGCAGGCTGCTTCTCAGCAGAGTTTGTAGGTCCCTGTTGGGGAGGGGGAGGGGGCTGCTATTGGAACCCTAACACTATCCTCCTCTCTTGAGCTCTTTCTTCCCCTTTCCCTTTAACAATGACCAGCACAGCAAACTATCAGTGCAGTAGTGGCACTTTTATCTTGGGGGTAATCAATAGCCATCTAAGTGGACTTAAAGCCCGCTCAATGGGAGGGAATGCTTGTGTGGTACTGTAAACATAGCCAAAACAAACAGCTGAAGAGGTCCTAGATCCCAGAGAAAAATGTCTGTCACATCCCTAGGCAAACCCAATTTCTTACTGTACGCTAAATATAGATCCTTATATTTACAGACAATATCCAGTCTCCATTCATCAAAGATGCTTCTTTTTGTAAAAAATGGAGACCATTACAAAATTTTATTAACTGGTCACACAGGGATTAAGTGTGTCTGTGAGATGCCCAGTCCTAAGTGACACATCTACAACGGAGCCTCTATACCTAAGGTTCATGGAACATAGAATAGGGGGTAAAGAGAATATTAACACATCTCTCAATCCTCACCAGTGAAGTTTCCTCATGAAACAGAGGGCAATGAACACAGAAGGCCACAATTGGCCAAAATGTAGAGAATAAGAGACTGCATTGTGCTTGACCCTGGATAGGACACAGTAAACCTCACAGACCCATGGTTCAGGAACCTTTGAGAAAGATAGGGTGGAAAGATTGTAAAAGCCAGGAGTGGTGCTTGACCATAAGGAAACAAGTCCTCCAGACTCCTGGGACCTTGCTCATATGAACTTACGGCATTGGTGACAATATATACATACCCATGCAAACTCAATCAGACAAAAACAGCATAGAACTAGGGAAATGAGTAGAAGGCCCCAACCTTAGCTGAGGAACTATTGACAGCTAATCACTGCTGGGTGAGAGAGAGCTGATCTTTAAGAGAGTGACACTAGATAGGCTGACCCCATGGATGAATTCATACCAAGGGACATCTGGGTGCACAAACTTGGCTTGATAGGCCTTAACATATATGACAAAGTGCATGAAATTCTGTGGGTGGGTTATGGGGGGAGATGCAGATAGGGGAGAAGTCTAAATATGATTAATATGACTAAGATTTATTGAATGAAATGCAAAAAGTTTGATAAAAAATATACAAAAAAAAAGAAAATGCCTTCTTGTGGAAATGACTTTTACTTACATTGTAACCAAAGTTAATCCTCTGTTTTGAGATCATTTAACACTATCTCAGCTTGTTTATAATGTAAACAAGCTTACTAAACCTTGGGCTCCACTTCTAACTTAAACATATAGCTTTAATCCCTCATGACTCTTCCTAGGCCTGGACCAGAGTGCTGTCTCTCGCTGCCTCTCTCTCTCTCTCTCTCTCTCTCTCTCTCTCTCTCTCTCTCTCTCTCTCCCTCCCTCTCTCCCTCCCTCTCCCTCTCTCTCTCTCTCTCCTGCTAAGCCATCTCTCTATCCCCTGAACCTCTGCTTTCTTATTTCCCCTCCCTCCCTCCCTCCCTCCCTCTCTCTATCTCTCTCTCTTTCTTTCTCTCTGTTTCTCTCTGTCTCTGTGTGTGTGTTGTGAAAATATCAAGCAGTGCAAGCAGCAAATATTCATAGAAAGCATTATCTCATTTGTGTTGCAAACAACAGGTGGGATTAGACTAACATCTGTTCATCTGTTTGTGGTTTGTGTGTGCTGGTTGGTAGGGATCAGAAAGGAGTAAAAAAATCCCTTGATAAGACAAATTCTGCTTCTCCTTTCCATTCATACTGGATGTACAGATTCAATAAAGAGAGAGCAGGCCTTTGTTTGCAAACACAGTTCTGGGACAACCTGGCTTTCATGGATGCTAAGAGTCAGGCTATTTTTGTCCAGGCACCACAGTAATGTGGCATCACACCACCATACCTTCCCTTTTCCATACAGTTAACTGAAGAAACAAGGATTCAAGGACTATGACATAAACCAAAACTCTAGGGTCAAAATTTTAGTTTATGCAATTTTCACTTTCCTTATCAATAGTGATAAATAAGTTATTAAATCTACCCTTTTGGCATAATAAAGTCATTTCAACACAACTAAAAGCACCACAGCTTCAATGTCATCTCTTCTGAAAATAGATGTTTCTGTCTAGACTCAAAATTCAAATTGCAGCTGTTCTACTCTGTTGGCACATCTTACTTCTGTAAACCTAGAATTCACTTCTGCTCTACAGTCCAAGAGAAATGTTTATGAGAAGGCAATTTCATTTTGCTAGGTTGACAATGACAGTCCCTTGGGGGAGAGAACAATTCAAGCAGGACTGAAGCAGATGTTAGGAGTCTGTTTCCTTATCTGTTAATTGCTTTGTGACTAGATTGAATCAGTTCTGACACCCACCTGGTAAGCAGAGAAAAGACTGAAACAGTAACTTCTCAAGAGTTTGAGACTTGGGGCTGGAGAGATGGCTCAGTGGTTAAGACCGCTTGCTGTCCTTCCAGAGGAGCTGAGTTTAGTTTCTAGCACCCACATGGCAGCTATCAACTGTCTGTAACTCTAGTTCCAGGGGATCTGATGTTCTCTTCTGGCCTCTGCAGGCATTGGATACATGGGTGCACTTACATACTTGCACAGAAACAATACTCATACACATAAAATAAAAATAAATAAATAAAGTTTAAATTAAATAAAAATTATTTACCAGGATCACTATTATGTTAGACAGTGTTTCAGGTCTTACAGATACAATAGTAAATATGACAGACTATTCTTTAGGTTCTGGGGAAATGAATGCAAAATAAATTAGTGTCAATTAGTGATTAGATACTAAGAAAACAATACACAAGTCATGTAATAAAAAGCATTAAACATACTAATTTCTAGTATGATGACAAGGAAATTGGACAAGAAACATTTAAACTGAGACTTAGTAAGAAAGATCCGGCAAGCCAGTTGGCTGGGGGAAAACCATTTTCCATAGAGGGTTAATTAGTAGAAAGCTCTAAATCTGGAATAAACTTGCTATATTCACAGAACAGAAAAGAAGGCCAGTACTGTTGAAGTTTTGTGAAGCCTGTTGTTTTTAATGACAACAGCAAATATAATCTCAATATGCCAGTGATCTCAAAGTCATCAGTTATAAAAATAAAAATAAAACTATAATAAATGAGCTGCTCATAAAAATTCTAGATAAAGTAATGATCACCAGGAAACTTTCAACAGAAAGAAAAAGGAGAAGCAGAAGTTAATAGTGCCAGGGCAGAGGCTTCTGAATGAGAAAAGATCAGCATGAGTCCTGGCTGAATTAATGCTGTCATTTACTACAAAAGCAACAACATTCTAAGTAAGATCATTACCTAGGGCTTGTGGGTCTGACAAGGGAGCACAAAAGACTCC
This sequence comes from Nannospalax galili, assembly GCF_000622305.1. Classification (NCBI taxonomy): domain Eukaryota; kingdom Metazoa; phylum Chordata; class Mammalia; order Rodentia; family Spalacidae; genus Nannospalax; species Nannospalax galili. The sequence continues at coordinate 1,060,105 of NW_008348203.1, read as the reverse complement.
TATCAGGAAATGTGAAAGCATAGCATGAATGAAATCCAGACAGGAATAGTCTGTATGTTCATTACTAATTCTTGCTTGACCTACCCCTTTCAGATAGTCCAGATTTTTTTAAATGATGTAAACAACAGATATCATAAGAACACCCTCCTAGAGGCTGGAGAGATGGCTCAGCGGTTAAGAACACTGGCTATTCTTGCAGAGGACCAGATCCAGAGGATCTGACACCCTCTTCTGACCTCTGTGGGCATTACACAACACAGGTGCACTTACATACATGTAGGCAATACACTCATACACATTAAAAAACTATTTTATTTATTATTCCATTATGTGTATGAATGTATTGCCTGCACTCATGTGAGTTCCTGGTGTCATGCAAGCCATGGAGGTCAGAAGAGGGCATCAGATTCCCCTGGAACTGGAGTTAAGTTCCCATGTGAGCATTGGGAACTGAACCCAGTCCTCTGCAAGAGCAGTCAGCACTCTTAACTGTTGAGCCATCTCTCCAGCCCCATAAAATATGTTTTTAAAAATACCTTACTAAAACAAATTTTTAGAAATCATAGCAAAATTTTCTATGCTTAACACTATTCCTAAATTACAAGATAAACTGAGTAATTTGCAATCAGATAAACTTGCCTCTAACTCAGGATCCTCTTACCTTAGCCTCCAGAGTATTGGGATTATAGGTGCAAGCCATCACACCCAGAAGGGGTTTTTAAATTCAAAGCAAATTAAACATACTGATTCTTTTTTCCTTCTATAGCAAGCACAAAACAGATTAGGTTACAAGCATGTATAATAAATGATGATATGCTGAAAATAAAATATACCCATTAAAAAAGAATTAGCTTGGGGGATTAACTAGAACAAAGAATAATGACATATATGTATGAAATACCAGGATGAAACCTATTGCACTTTGTATACTGACTTTAAAATTTAATAAAAATTTAAAGCCAGGCATGGTGGTGCATGCCTGTAGTCCCAGCACTTAGGAGGCAGAGGCAGGTGGATCTCTGTGAGTTCAAGGCCAGCCTGGTCTACATAGTGAGTTCCAGGCCAGCTGGGGCTACAGGGAGACCCTGTTTCAAAAAGACCAAAAAAAAAATAATATTAATAATAATAATAATAATTTAAAAGTAAAAAAAAATAGTTCATCTTATCTGAAATGCAAATTATATCTTATAGCACTGAAAGATTCCCAGATATACTGTGTTACATAATACTAACAAGACATTTTAAAAATTATTTTATTATTTTTATTTTATGTGATGAGTGTACTGTCTGCATGTATGTAAGTGCCCCATGTCATGCAATGCCCATGGAGGTCAGAAGAGGGTGTCAGATTGCCTGGAACTGGAGTTATGGACTTTTGTTAGCCACCATGTGGGTGCTGGGAACCGAATGTAGGTCCTCTGCAAGAGCAGTCAGTGCTGTTAACCTCTGAGCCATCTCTCCAAACTCCTAACAAGACATTTTTTTAATGTTATTTTATGTGTATGAGTATATTGCCTGCATGTGTATAAGTGTGTCATGCAATGATGATGGAGGTAAGAAGAAAGTGTCAGATCTCCTGGAACTGAAGCTACAGATGGTTGTTAACCACCATGTGGGTGCTGGGAATCTAACCCGGTCCTCTGCAAGAACTGTTAGTGTTCTTAAACACTAAGCCATCTCTCCAGCCCCTAACAAGATATTTTTAATGGTGGTATAATGTTAAAATTTCCAAATTATGCTTACTGTTATTGAATATACACATTTTCCTATAATAGCATTTTGATAAGACACTAATTATTTTGAGAAAAAGCAAAGGAAAACAACAACAAAAGAACACTGTCTCCAGACAACTAATTTGGAATCATACCTCTAGCACTGGGGAGCTGTGCAATCTCTCTGAGACTTGGGTTTTCCTTTCAGTAAAATGAGGCTAATACCACCCACCATACAAGATTCACGGTAATTATTAATAAAATAAAATAATAAAATAAAATAGATGAAGATTAATGGAACCCAGTCTTATTAGCTGATAGATAACCAAGTGTATCAGCAAGGGAAATGAGGATAAGCAGTTGTTAGGAAAAAGGAAAACTAATACTAGTACATTAGTTGAAAGAACTGAATATAAATGATACCTATAAACAAAAGCTCAAGAAGCTTGACCAGCTTAAAGTTAAAAAGGGGCTAAGACCTTGATTAAGTTGTAAGTGTGGTGTATCTGTTACAGCACCTTCACATATACACCATCAGCTGATCATCAAAATAAGATAGCTGATTTGTCTCAGGAAAAAACCTGAGGTACCAAAGTCAGCCAGCCTAAATGGAACCAAAACTAAAACCTTAAGAGATGTACTTAATATTGCATCTCTTAAAACAGACTGAAAGCTTTTCATACACATGACTAATATGAAGAAGTATGATTAGCAAACACTCATTCTTTTATTCAGAGTTAATAATTTAGTCACAGTAAAAGACAAACTGCCATGCCGTATTTAGCAGAATCAATCAACTTAATATCAAAATATTAATAATAAGAGTAAACTAAGTTTTCAAAGACAAGTTTTTTGACATATTTTCCAAATTGAAACCTTAATTAACTTGGCTTAGTACAAGGTAGCAAGAATCATTTGTATTCTGTTTGTTCATAGATATTTCAACAGGATAACCAGTCTACTGAGTTGCTGGGTATTTTATCACAATGTAAACGACTGTTTCAGAAAAGAATCTGAATCTTCAAACTGAACACTCTGCAAGGCTGATTAACAGAATAGAACTTCAATGATTATGGAGATTTTGGAATGCTGCAGGCCGAGAGCCTAATTATAATTTACCTTGGGCTATTTTTAGCCCCCTAAATAGCCATTCTTTGTCCACCTATGTCTGTACCTAATAGATTCTGTAACTAATGGATTGGAATGTATTAACTTAACAAAACCTTATGTTTCACCAACCAAAAGAATTAAGAATATCATCAGATAGCATATGAGGCCCACAGCTGAGATTTCTCTACTTTGCTGTAACCACCTACTTAATGTTTCCGCCAATGTATTTGAAAAAACACCTTGATTCATGACTTTCTTCAAGAAACTGCTTTCACATCAGAATATGAATTTAGGGGTGACCTAATTCTGTGTTCCTGGGCCATGGTCACTCATTTAGCTCCAGAATAAACTCTCTCACCTCCTTTGAGGTGAGAGTTGTGTTTCTGTACAAACAACATTCAATTTTAAGAGTCTACTGCTTCTATCATTAATGGCTTTCTAATATTCCTAGACATTAAAGTTACTTAATTGACCTTTTAAATTGCCTTTTCTGCCAGGCCTAATGGGGCACGCCTTTAACCCCAGGACTTGGGAGGTAGAGGCAGGTGGGATCTGATCCAGTCTCAAAACAAAAACAGAAACAAACAAAACAAAACAAAAATTTCCCTTTTTTTCTTTCATGCTCAGAGTATTTAAGCTAACTCTTCTGCAAATAGGTCAATCAGTTCATGTACTTAGTCAAGATGATTCACTTTCAAACAATAATTATTTTACATACTGTGTCATTAAGCAGTTGAAGGGATAGGCAGACTGGGAAATCAATTAAACAAAAAGGATTCAAGTGGAGACCAGCCAAATGAATAACATAGCATTTAAATAATAGCCACATTTAAAAGACAAGCAATTAAGAAAATATACAACTGCTTGATCATTGAGTGAAAAGCTGTGCAGACAGGAAAGGGTACCTATTTGCAGAACCAGAGCTTGAAAACTAAGTAAGGAGGAAAAAGCAGTGGTTACAATAAGGTACAAAAAATGTTCAAGAGGCTATTGAGCGAGTTTGAACTTGATCTCTATGAAAATGTGAGACACTGAAAGGTTTTGAGGAGCATGAAAACAATGCCATTTTAGAGAAGTCTTTTTGGCTATACAACAAAAAGACAGATCGAAAAAAATTAGGCCCAGAGCAATCAAGCCTGGAAAACCTACTAAAAGTCTATTAAAATCACTATTTCTCTTAGATCAAGGCACAGGGGTCCTCAATGGCCACTCCCCAAGTAGTAAGCAGTGTAGAGCACCAACAAGAAGTGTGTTAGTGAGTCTCCAGAGACTGTTTCCTACCTCCTAGAGACCCCCAGAACACCCTAGACCTACTTCTAGGACAGGCCCTCATGCAGTCTATGTAGCACTAAGTCTAAAGAAGAAACAAAGGGCAGGAGTTGAGGAGTGACAGAGGGCTATGAATAGAACCTGAACATTTGGCCATGATTTAAAGTAATACTTTAGTTTTTTAAATACATATTTTCAATTTTCAAACTAATAATTTCCTATCATACTCATGTCATGTATAATATAATATTTGTGCCCAGAAACCCAAAGTTGCTTATGACATAGTTCTAACCTCAGGTTTAAAAGTTTTTAATGTTTCAAGATAATTTGAAGTAATTCTTTGACAGATAAAAGGTTTTTCCTTAGAAGAGGGAGATTCAGTGGTCAGGATCAAAGTCAAAGCAATTCAAAGATAGATTAGGTCAACCAGATGCTGATAACAACTTGGTTAAAAATAAAAACCAAATCAGCTAGTGAAGTATTGATGTAAAGGCAGACACTTGTTATACATGAGGTGCTGCACTGTACTATTTTCTTCATTAGTACACAGAGATGCATTAGGTTCAAATAAAATAGAGTCAATAAGCAAAATACAAGCACCTGTTGACTAATGACAAAGAAAACTATGAACCTACTGAGGCTAATTCTATCCAGCTCTTCTGCTTTTAAACTATCTTGTGGCAGCAACATTACAGTATCAATCATGTATGCTAAACAAGATACTTAGAGGGTAAATTTTATAAATGTATTCTTTATTCTATATTAATATTCATGAATAGAATGGTTAGTATATGGAAAGCACTAAACTCAAATTGTAAACTAGGCAAAATTTGTCTTGTACATTAAATTCCATTACCAGTCATTGTTTTCTGTCCCTATTTTGAGGCAAGATAGAAAGAGAAAATTAAGGGGAGATGGAAAAGAAAAGGAGTCCCTCACTCTAGAATTTGGCTGAAGCCTCTCACCATCTGAGAATCAAGAACTCCTGCACAATTCACAACCTCTGCTGTGAAGGTTGTTAACATAGATATAATATTCCTTTCATAGAGATATTTTCAAATAAAAATATTAGAATAACAATGGACCATGTTTAAGGCCAGAACACATATGACCTTGAGTATGACCTTAATTCTTTCATTGATATAAATCTGAAGTTTTGGAAGAATCACAGAAACAAGACTATAAACTTTCATTTATAGCAAACTATCTTAACTTCCCTTGAAAAACCTTGTAACCTAAGGTTTTATCTTTTCAGCTACATCCTATCCAGTGCACATCAGGAACCATAACATTCTATGATCTCATTTGCCAAACAAAGGTTCTTAGTAACTTTTTGAGATGTAACTACAAAAGCCACCAAAATCATGCATATGGCTATTGTTAAAGATACTTAAGTGGGCCTTTTTTTTAAGCCCACACTCTCAATTATCCTTAACCTTTTCTATTAACCCATTGCTTACATCTATGTAAAAAATGTCTTTTTGTACACATGTGGCAGTCAGAGGACAATTTGCAAAAACCAGTTCTCTCCTTTCATGATGTGGATTTCAAGGATGGAACTCAGGTCATCAGGCTTGGCAGCAAGTTCCTTAACGTGCTGGGCCATTGCTCATGTCCCCAAAATGACTTCTTAATAAATTCTAACTCTGTTTCATACTGATTTGTCTTGAAATTCTTTTCTATGGCGAAGTCAAGTATCTCAGTTTCCTCTGAAAAGAGGCCTCTGAAAAGAACTCTGGTTGCTACAGACGACAGCATGGAGTTTTATCTCCAGCTCCTGCCACTGGACTACTTCACAACTTTTTCCACACTAACCTATCCCACCCCCGATATTTTTATATTATCCAGGATCTGGGCAACAGCATTCTCTGAGGCTTTGGCCTCCCCTGCTCCTATGTTGAAATTTATTATGCCTGATTTTCTCAGAATATCAAGTGAACTGATAAATGAGAAGTACCCCCAAGACCGCCTTCCATTATTTCTTTCCTCTGGACTCTCTCATCCATAATTAATACATTAATACAACCTTAGATCACATTCTCTTATGCTTTTACGAAGTCTTTGAAGTACCTTTTCCCAAGGTATTGGTATTTTCCAAATACCCAGTTTTCCTCACAAATAAGCACATACTACTTGGTAGAGCAATGTGATAAAATTTTAATATAAATTGTTTCCTTTATAGTTCTATGTATTAAGTCTATCAGTGGCAGATGATATTTTAAAGATGCAGTAAAATTATTTCTCATTCTATAAGCCCCTCTATGATATGAATTTGCCACTCCCCCATAAATATGTAGTGTTTAATTCCCTTCTTCTTAAATTCAGGATGGCATTTAACTCACTTATAAACAACAGAATTTGGCAGAAGTGACACTGAATGACACTAGTTTCTAAGACTAGATAAGAAAAGCCATTCAAGTTCTGAGACCTGCTTTTAAGTGGTTTGTATAAAGAACAGTGCCAGAATGCAATTTGGCATATGAAAGTAGAGTGCTAACATAAAAACTAAAACTTGTGACACTACTTTCAAGACTGGATATGGGCACTACAAGATCTCACTAGCAAAATCCCAATCAAGTCCTGAGGAGGCTATTGAGAATCAGCCTAGATGTCCATCAACAATGAAGAGATTTTTTTAAAAACCGTAATAAAAGTTTTATTCATCGATAAATCTAGATTTAACATACACATGCACATAATCTACATGAAAATAGAAGGTGGAGTACTTGGGAAGAGGAAGGGAACCAAGAAGACAAGGTAGGAAGGACAACAGAGAGTAATGAAGGGATGAATATGAGCAAAATACATGATCTACACGTTTGAAAATATAATAACTCAGCACTTTGTACTAATTAATACTAATTTAAAACTTTTTTCAGAAAATGGAAAGACACTTGCTATGAAGTAGTATAAACATTTAGCACAACTAAGCCAAGTATGGTGGTAGCACAGACCTGCAATCCCAGGAATTGGGAGGCAGAGACAAGAGGATCACTCACAAATTCAAGGTCAGTCTGGTTTACGAAGTGAGTTTCAGGTTAGCCAGAGCTACACAGTAAGACCCTATCTCAAAAAATAAAAAATAAATAAATAAACAGAACTATGTCTGTGTAAAACAGAAAACGTTTGTAATAGTCTAAGATATATTCCAAGCAGAATGCCCAAAGTGTCAACTGTTTTTTTTTAACATGTATAGTACAAGATGCAGACAGAAATAGGCTAAAAAATAAAACATTTATTTTCAAGCAGAATTTAGAGGAAATATAAGATAGCCAGAAACTGCTGGATTTAAAAATAAAACTATTTCTCATCTACAATCTCTTCTGGCATAGAATTCTCAAAGTAAGAAAAGGCTTAATGACAAACATCAAACACAGGTGCAGAAAGGAAAATCGGATCTCTGGGTAGAGATGAAGTCAATGGTGTTACATAAAAATGCCTTGCTACCAGTTTCTCCCATGGTTTCTCCTTTTTGATCTTCCCAGAACATTTTTCTGCATGAACTTGTCTGCTAAATCTAGATGTCCCCAGAGATTTTTGTCCTCAATCCTGAACAAATTTCCTACTTATCCACTCTCTATCAAGGACTACAGATGAGCTGCACTTGACTATCTCAAGAGAAAACTCAGAGTAAATATTTCAAACTCCTCTTCCACCCTACCAGTACCTTTTACATCTAAATACATACTGGAAAGAAATAGTACCACCACAGACTGAGTTAGACAACCTTCTTCCCCACTAAGACCAGTTTTTGACAAGCATTCAGTTTCTATATATTCTACCTGTTAAATCTCTGTAGGGTCTATGCCTCTTCAAGTTGTCTTCTGTATGGACTACACAGCTTTCATCTTCCATCTGCTCTCAAAACCCTCCTAAAATATTACAATCCTCTGTTTAAAATACTTCAATGGCTAAGGGCTGGAGAGATGGCTCAGTGGTTAAAAGCACTGGCTGCTCTTGCAGAGGACCCAGGCTTGATCTCCAGCACTCACATGGCAGCTAACAACCATCCATAACTCCAGTTCCAGGGGATCTGATGCCCTCTTCTGACCTCTGCAGGCACTGCGTGACATGGGTGCATACATGCAAGCAATACATTCATACACGTAAAATAAAAATAATAAATAAAATATTAAAAAAAGACTTCAGCCAGGCATGGTGGCACATGCCTTTAATCCTAGCACTTGAGAGGCAGAGGCAGGTGGAGCTCTGTGAGTTCGAGGCCAGCTTGGTCTAAGTAGTGAGTTCCAGGCCAGCTGGGGCTACAGAGCAACCCTGTCTCAAAAGGACAAACAAAAACTTCAATGGCTCTCTATTAAAAACCCTCTGACAGCTAGACATGGTGTTCTTATAGTCCTTGCTACTCAAGAGGCTGAGGCTGAAGGACTCCCTGAACCAAGAAGTGGAAGGACAGTCTGAACAAGATAGTGAGATATTATCTATATAAAAAAACCCACACTGATAGCCTGTAAGAAGACATCTTATGATTTGTCCCGTCATACAAATTCCTACCAAGCAACCCAAATATCCACCAAGTGATGGATAAATACAATATGGTCTATACATATTGAGAAGTCCAGCTCCGGCCAAAGATACCTATGTAACATTTCTTTAACCATATTAGAATAAACTATTAGAAAGGTTTAAACCTGGATGATCTCATGAGGAAAGTTATTCTCCCCTCCCAGATTTGACACAGCCAGTAGAATGCAGTGTCTGAAGAGACCTGAAGTAGAGATATCCCAACCACACCACCCATCACATATCAGACACTGGCCATGCTGTTAAACATAGGTGCACTTTTTAGATTGGGTACCATCATTCAAAAGTCTCTTTTGTGGTCTTCAGCTGAGGCCTTTCCTTAGGCCCTTTAAGACACCCTCACCTGAGGCTGGGGAATATGGAACACTTGGTTCTCCAATTTCATTCAGTACTTTTCCACTCTTACCTCTTTTATCGTGTCCTTAGCCTACTGTGGATCCACAAAACTTCAGGAACCTTTGTTGGGAGCATCCTAAGCATGGAAGAGACCTGACCACTGTGCTGATCTACTTGATAGCAGGGACTTGTACTTTCTTAGATTTAGCCTCTTGCTTATTGCAATTGAGACAAGGATTAAATTATTTTATCTTAACCCTTTTTAATTTTTAAAAAAATTTTCCGTATATGAGTGTTTTGCCTGCGTGTATGAAGTACACTATGCGCATACAGTGCCTGCACAGGCCAAAAGAAGGAGCTGGATCCTCTAGAACTGTGTCAGCTACTATGTGATCCTGGGTTGAACCTGTGTCCTCTGGAAGAACAGTAAGAGCTCCAAACCACTGAATCATTTCTCCAGCCCCCTTAACTCTTTCTTAAAAACTGGTCACTCAGAGCTGGGTATGGTGGCGCATGCCTTTAATCCCAGCACTTGGGAGGCAGAGACAGGGGAACTCCGAGGCCAGCCTGGTCTACATAGTGAGTTCCAGATCAGCTGGGGCTACAGGGTGAACCTGTCTCAAAAAGACATTAAAAAACAAAAAACAAAAAACAAACAAACAAAAAAAACTGGTCATCCAGAAGCACTTTCTCTAGCCCAGGCCTAATGCAAACAATAGAATATTACTCTACTACAAAAGATAATGAGGTACTGATACATGCTACAACATGGATAAGTCTTGAAATTTTATGTGAAAGAAGTCAATCAAAGAAGAGCATGTATTTCATGATTCCATTTACATGAAATGTTCAGAATTGATCATAGTAGCTGACAAACTTATCAGTAACCTGACAGAGATGGATGAGTAGTGA